>NW_010360102.1:91922-92248 GCF_000414095.1 Morus notabilis | reverse complement strand
CAATCCCTTTCTTTAAAACATTTCAAGGCCAAAATCCTTTTTGAAAATAGGTTCACAAGGAAAAGGGATAGAAATCCTACCTCGCACTATCAAACCTGGGACTAGCGTTGCCTTTTTCCGGCTTCTGCTTCCTCAAGCCCCTTCAGTTTGAATCCTCAGCGATCACTGATGCAAAACAACACTTTAGCATTATTCAAATCTCAATTTCCAACCAAGATTTTCTATTAGTGTGCCCTAATCCATTTTCATGTTTCAAAATATCATTCCAAGGGTTTTCAATCTCAAAACAAGGATTAAAGATGCTAATCCATTCATCTCAAGTCCCC
>NW_010360102.1:87787-88236 GCF_000414095.1 Morus notabilis | reverse complement strand
TAAATATTTCAAATTATATCCTACTGGGCCTTTCGCTCACGTTTTATGTTTTAAATGTACTAAACCCCTCCCAGGAGATTCTAGGAGCGGTGCATAGTAGCTGGATATTTGCTATGGGGTAGCTGAGTTGTGCTGCTGTTGGAATCAAGTGAGGATCGTAGACATCCTCTTGGACAAATGTAAGGAATTTGAGAAATTCTGTAAACTTATATAATATTTGGATTTACTAGACTGTGATTGATGTCTGTTGTAATGATTATTTACATGAACATGTATGTACGATACTGTATGTCCTGTGGGGTGGAGCCCTATGTGTCAGAGGCTCCGAAATTCTGTAGTAATGAAATTATATTTTAATGTAGTCAAGTGTGGGGCCCGGTTGGGAATCTACTTTATTAATCCCTAATCGAGCTCCACGTCACCCACCCCGTTTGGGGGGGGAGGGGGGG
>NW_010360102.1:46230-87638 GCF_000414095.1 Morus notabilis | reverse complement strand
AACAGAATCAAGGATTTCTGGATGCCATGTATGCTGCCTTTCAAGGCATGGCCACAAGAGTTCGAAACGAGCGGCCGGTTGAGGATAGGAAGCAAGGGTACTTCTGGGAATTTAGGCGTGCGCCTATCCCCTCGTTTAATAGTGAGGGAGGACCACAGGAAGCAGAGTTCTGGTTAAACTCCATAGTCAAGCACTTGAGTACTATGGGAGTCCCAAATGAATACTAGGTGGAATTTGCTGTGTATAAGATGGAGGGATTAGCAAACACTTGGTGGAAACAGGTCAAGAAAAGAATGGATGTTACAGGGTTGACCTGGGAACAATTTGAGACGTTGTTCAATGAACAGTACTTCCCTTAGAGTTACAGGGAAGAAAAAGCGCTGGAATTTATGTCTCTACTGCAAGGAGACATGTCTATAAGGGAATATGAGGCCAAGTTTAATGACCTATCCCGGTTTGCGCCATCACTAGTGGAGTCTAAACACATGAGATGCCTTAAGTTTGAGAAGGGCCTCAAGAACTCTATGAGAAGATCCTTGGTGGCTCTGAGACTCCGAAACTTCCGGGATTTGGTAGCTACTGCTACACGGGTGGAACAGGATAACTTGGCCTATCATCAAAGCAAAGAGGCAACTGGTCGAGTCTCTGTCTCTGGTAGACCTTCCGTTTCGGGTGGACCACAGCGGAGTGGTAGGAGAAATCGCAACCAGGGACAAATGGCTGGGGAAATGACAAGCGGTGGCCGTAGTTCGTCAGGGAGGGACAGAAGTGCTCCATACGGGCCCAGGTGTCACCATTGTGGGCAGGTGGGTCATATTAGGAGGAGTTGTCCTAATCGACCGCCGGCTCAACAAGCCCAAAGTGATGCTTTGTACAGTCAAGAAGGGCCACCACCGTACATGCCACCATATCAGCCACAACAGATGCAATACCCTCATGTGTCGACCTATCAACCACCTCTGCTTACACAATTCTGGCCTCAAGCGCCGAGATCGGTGCAACCACCTCCGCCGCAACAGTATAGGCCTCCGACTCAACGGCCTAATGTTGGTGACAGAGGGAAAGGGAAAGTACAAGGACAAACTTATGCCCTGGCAGGAGGCAGCTCTGGAGGTCAGACTAGCAACGCAGTGGTTGAGGGTATGATTCTAATCTCTGATTCTTTTGCTCACGTGTTGTTTGACACAGGTGCCACACACTCGTTTATATCAAGTTCTTTTGTTCGGGCTTTGAAATTGAAACCTGAGAATTTAGAAGTTCTGATGAATTTGAACTCTCCACTGGGATGTGTGGAGGTAATGAGTGTGTGTAAATCGTGTGAGATCGCTATTGGCGGTGAGCGAATGAGAGCAGACTTGATTATCCTTTCGATGAGCCTGTTTGATGTGGTCCTCAGAATGGATTGGTTGTTAGAATATGGAGCAATTGTTGATTGTTACCGTAGGAGAGTGACTCTGACGACTAAGTCTAGAACATCGATTTCTTATCAGGCAGATCTGAATCCAGTCTTAGGAGAACGACTGTTGAAGTACAGTGTTGGGGGACGGAGGAATCTAGCCTGTTTTTCTTCCCTTCTTGCCTTAGAAGGTGAACCTGAGGTAACTGGAGATAGTGCGGGAATCCCTGTAGTGGATGAATTTACGGATGTATTTCCTGATAAGTTACTGTATGTCCTGTGGGGTGGAGCCCTGTGTGTCAGAGGCTCCGGGATTCTGTAGTAATGACATTATATTTTAATGTAGTCAAGTGTGGGGCTCGGTTGGGAATCTGCTTTATTAATCCCTAATCGAGCTCCACGTCACCCACCCCGTTTGGGGGGGGGGGGGTGACAGATAGATAGGGAAGGATGCTGGATTTTTGAGATTAGTAGATAAAGATAAGAAGAAAATAAGTTGGGATTTTATCTTTTGATAACTATTAATATGCCCTTAACAACTAAAGAAGGCTTTTAAAATACTTTTTAACTTTTTTTTTATATGGTTAATAAAGAAACTTTGAGAGGAAAAAGCTTTCTTTTTGTATTATGTCATACGTAAAGGTTCAATACACTTGTCTGCTATATATATCATTTACAGAGAGGCTACTCTAGTAATGTATATTTAAGCTATTCTGAGTAAGAAAAAAACAAACCAAACTATTCTAGGAAACTATCAACTATTTTTGGTTATTATCTTCTATAATCATACTGGATATATTGTAGGATTGAGGTCAACTCATTAATCCTCAAAATTTTCTTGACTTTAGTTTTACTTCATTTTCTTGCTACATTTTATTCTATTGGTCATAATGAAGGCATCAAAGAGTTTCGAGGAAAAGAACTAAGGTGTCAAAAAGGGAAAAAACATGTGAATTACTTGTTTTGACTACTTGAAATATTACGATGAGAGTGGTTTATGTGGAATGATTATACATTTTGTCAAAAGTTTTGAAACGTGGAAAACGTTTTGATAAAGAATAATAGGAAAAGGGTGGCTAAGTTTTGAGAGCTTTCTTCGCATTCAAATTCCTTTTTATGTATAGATAGATATATAGAACTTTAAACCAAACAAACAAGTTATGAAATACGATTGACATGAGCATCTAAATAAAGTGACACAACTTCTTTTCCTATTTTTAAAGGTCCTCTATGTCGAGCACTAATATATAATAAGTATATATCTCATGTATATGAACGAGTTTTTAATGTTTACGTTTTTATTATGGTTATGTTCATTAAACATAAAAATTTAATAATATGGCGTGATAAGAATTTAATATAATTAGTTGCCATACATTTTTTAATCAAATATATAATTTATTACAACCATTAGATTAATATTCTATGGTTAAAATAATGATGTCCATCAGTGAATAAATATTAGAGTAACCATTAAAACCACAACCATATATATATATATATTCACTTAATTAAACTCTTGGAGTTGACAACGGCACTCTAAAAAAATATAAGAGTGGACATCTAGAATATATATATATCTTTAATCTCTAATCTATACATACTTAAAAGAGTTAAGAACTTGACTTTATAGAGGTCATATGTTGGCCTTTATGAAGGCCACATGTTATTTTTTAAACGTGTCCATACTTAGTTACTTTTTAATGTACACTTATTTTATAAAATTCCCTTTTTCTTCTCTTTTTACAAGTTTTCTATTTTATTTTTTTAACTATGAATTATTCAAGTAAGAGTTCTCAAACATCTCCCTATTTATATATGTTTTCTTATCGGTGACACTCTCAACTACTATTTATTGTTTAAATAAAATTACTTTAATTTATCTACATTCAAATATTTCTCTCACATAAGATCCTACTTAATATCTATATATTTTTGGAAATGTTGTCCTCATATGAGTCTACTCAATTTTTTTTTTCTTAAAATGTGTCCCTACCTAAATATTTTTTCCTTGTAACCTCTTAAATACTAACTTTTTCATATGTACCCCATAAATAATTTACTCTCTAATTTACTCCATCAAAACATTGTTTTCCTTTTAACTATGATCTACTTAATTTTTTTATTTTTGCTAAACTAAACTCTTAAGTCTTAAAGGACTAATAAGTTAATAAAAAGACAATTTTTGAAGAAATTTTAATTTAAAAAAAAAAAACTATAACACGTAAAATACACATGTGTATAGCGCGTGCTTTTAACTAGTATATAATGAGTGAGCTTCATATTTCTCTCCAAATCTAAAATCTGAATGTTTAAGTGACAAATTCATTGGTTCTCTTTCTCTTTCTCTCTCTCATTTTCTTTTTCTCAACTATATTTTGGAATTCTAGCCAAGTAAGTATGTTTGGTACGCAAGGGTGAAAATGAAGAAAGATAGATAAGATCCAAAAGAAGTTAGTGTGAAGAGAGGAAAAGATACGAGTTTCCTCAAAAGCATTTTGATATAGTTAGATAGAGTTACTTGTAATTGTAGTAACTCAATAAATAACGGGATAACACGGTGGGTCACCATAGGTATTTGGTGAGTAATACCAATTGATATAGATGTCACTTGGTTTGTAGGTTTGAACACAAAGCTTGAAAGAAATTTAAAATTTTTATGGGAGAAAACATTGAAAATGAAAATGTTTGAATTTTACCTCATAAAAAAAATGTTTGAATTGACTCAAACCTTCAAAACAGCCACAACATAGTTTCTTGTTTACGAGGCAAATTTCTTGATTTTCACTCCTTTTTTCCTCTTCTCTATTTTTTTTTTCTCAACCATATTTCGGAATGCCACCCAATTGAGAGTAAACTTAGGACTACAAGCATGACCAACCAGAAGGTCCGGAACACCAGTTTCAAGCACAAATAATGCTCAAAATGGACATCTAGGAATTTGGAGGCCCAATAAGATCATGGGTTCAAGCCCTAAAGACTTGGAGGGCTTCCAAAAAAAGGAAAACCAAACGGTGTCACCTTGGGCCTTGGGAAGTTGTCCCGGCGCAATGATCACCTTTAATTTTTACCCCAACCAATTTCTTTTTTACACTTTCATCCTTAGTTTGCCCTTGAATTTTCTAATTATGACATTTATATGAATTTTTTCTAAACAAAAGTTCCGATTGTACTCTAAATTTTAGCTTTTAAGTATCACATGTTCCAAACTTAAAATGCTAAATAAACAAAAACCAATTATATATTATATTAATTCATAATTTTACAGATTGTAAACTTTAAAACTGAATTGAAATTCAATTACAAACTTGATGCATAAAAAGTAATGTACAAATAGTTACAATCAGTTTAAAATTTTAGTTTAATGTACCTCCCTTGAAAAAAAATTTTTTAGCTCTATTACTGGCGAAATTGTCTGAGAATTTATATTAAATAATTCTCAATGCGTAAAAAAAGAAAAAAAAAAAGGACCGGGGGTTGGCCATAAATGATTTCCATTTGAGGATCACGATCCTAGTGCTCAGAGTGATGAGAATTTAGAATGCAAAAAGTAAGAGCCCGTTTGTTTTCTATATTCATCTATGATTCTGAATCATGATTCATGGTTCTCTACAGTATTTTTTCTCACAAAAAGCACACGTAAAATGAGAATAATTCTGAATACACGAACTAAACGTCCACTAATAAATCAAGGATCCTTATTCTTTGTAAAATGAACTTTATCCTTTCCTTCTTCCGGTTTTTTTTTTCACTTAAAATATTCACTAAGCCAAATAGAAGGTACAAGTTTGCAAAGACCTTCTAATTTGAACGATTGGATTATATTTGTCGGATCGGATTATAATTTGAAGGGTCATATTATTGTGTGTTTTAGATTTTTTCCTTGGACAATTCAATGTTTTAAAAATTAATTTTGCAATGATAAATTTTGGACAAAATGTATTGTGAATTTGGCCCTTAAAATATTACTTAATTTTTAAGAATTTATCTTTATTAGTTTATAAATTTCTCAAAATTTACATCTCATTGATGATTGGACTCAAATTGTTACTATTTTAAAAATTTAAGAACTAAAACTAGATATCACATAAGGCTCTCTTGGGATGTTGGTCCACGTGATGGTGAGCTTCTTGTGAAGGCGGTGGTTCCATGTCCCACTGGTGGCAGAAATGCTTATCGTGATACAATTTGATGACGCTTTCTTCATCTTACCGTGTGCCTCTTGAAGTCCTGTTGTCTCCTCATCAGAGTCGATTAACGGTGGTGTTTGAGGCTTATTTTTTAGTTTTGTGTTTTTATTTGTATTGCGTCTTGTTTATAGTAATAACGGGTTTTCACTCCGTTTATTTAGTTTGGTTGTGGTATCTAGTATTGTTGTGGTATTTATTAGACTGGTGTATTAGTATTGTTTGGTGCCTTATGTGTGCTTGACTTTAGCGTGCTAGGATACACTCTCATTTTTTAGCCTCAGACGTATATCCTTCGCTTTGCTGGGTTGTTAGCATTATATCGTGATATTTGTAATTTTGTCTTAGGCTGAATACAATCTCCCATCAAAAGAATTTTTTTTAAAAAAATTCAAAATTAAAAATTTTCCAAAAAGTTCAGGATTTTTATTTTAAAACACTAAAATAATATTAACAATACAAAAAAGAGAATATGGCTTTGTTGGTTGTTTGTTTCTTCAACATGACTTTGAAGAAGAAATCCAAGTGGAGGACATAAATTTGCAAAGAATGTTTGAATTGAAGGATCAAAGTTCAATTATTCGAAATAGCAGGCTATTGAGATGAAAACTAAATAAAATAAGCAAATAAACAAAATACATAAATATTATTATCAGAGAAAAAGGAAAAAAAAAAGAAGAAAAAAACAAAGAGAGAAGTGCTTTGGTTGTTGGTTTCTTCTTCTTCTTCTTCTTCTTCTTCTTCTTAAAGAGAAGTTCTGTTGGATCATATTTTCATTTGAGGACCACTTTTCCTTCTTCTTCGAAGGAAGTTACTCCACAATTCCGAAAGAAAATCTCTCTCGATTTCGCCTTCAAAATCGTTGTCGTTTTCGAATGCAATTCGATTTTGTTTCGATCGATTCGATGCGATGATGAGTTTGTATTGAGTCTCAAGTGATTATTTCTTCGTGAAAAAAGCGAAAGCAATGTGGTTTTCGTTCTGGAGATCCAGGGATCGCTTCTCCTTAGAGCAGCTCAGGTTTCCATTCTTAATTCAATTTCTTTCAATTATGTCCTTCAATTCCGCGATTAAAAAAATTTCTTTTCTTTTTTGTTTCTGGGTTTTACTTTTAGTAAGCTTGATTGTGAAATAGTTCTCCTTGTACTGATACTATAGTGGAAGAATAGTAGTGAGAACTAGTTGATGAAAAACTAAAAAAAGTCAGGGTTTTTTTTTTTTTTTTGGTTAATTTTTATTCACTGTTTGGGATTTTTCGAAATTCGGTTCAATTTTGAGTGTCGTATCGACGAAATGGACAGGAATTTGAGTATAAGAGGAAGAAAAAGTGGATAGAAACTTCACAACCTTTATACTTTTAAGTAATGTGGAAGGGAATTTTTCCCTATTTCAATCTCTTTTTATTGTTGAGCTTAGGTTTCAATCTGTTAGTAAAGTGATTTCTGTCGGTTTAACTCGATTGTGTCCTTGAACTCTATGATTTAAGAATTTGCATTTTTTTGTTTATTGGGGTTTAATGGGAGAAGAGTGGTAAGAACTTGTTAAGCGAGAAGTGAGGTTTTAATGGTTTCCATTGTCAGTTAGGCTGATTTGGGAATTGGGATTGTGCAGTTTCAGCATTGTTCTGGTTAATTGGGCTTGAAAGGAATAAGAGGCTTTTCGAGGGGGTTGAGACGGATTCTGATGAAATTTTGGGGAGGAAAGAATTTACGATTACGAGTATGATATTTGCACTTCTTAGTGCTTTTGAGGGTCTGGAATTGTTTTTCATAACTTGTTTTTTCTTGGTGGACTTTCTGTCGGGTGCAGAATTCTTGATATTTGACTTGCAAGGCAAGTCTGCTCATCTTCCTTCAATCATAAACTAATTTGGGTTTATGCTTCAGCTTGAAAGACGCATTGGTTGATAAGAACAATCATTTTTGGCAAAGATATAACTTGAAGGAGCCATTTGATGTTGTTATCAGAAATTGAGCATTCCAGCCACTTGAGGCTAGCTCAAGTTGTTGGGTGCGTGAGTGTGTGCATGTATCCACTAGGGTTCGAATCCTAGTTGTTTCATTTCTTGTGTAAAGTGGAGCCATAGGAATAGAGCATTCCACCCAAAATATATGTTTGGAAAAAAGTTATGTTTGACAAAGCCAACCACAAAGACGTGCAAATTCATGAAAGAATATATTACAATTTTTTTTATAATAATTTTAATTGTGAGGTTTCGCTAGTCTTCGTTTCTTTTCTTGTTAGCTTTCTAGGTGACAGTCTGCACATTTTAGAAGTTCTGGTTACTTTTGGTGCTGGTGGCACTTTGAAATTGACTTATTCTTATAGATACAAGTATAACGTGAAAGATGAGAATGGTTTTATAATTTCTCTGGGTCTATGTTTTAACGGTGGTTCTTGATATAGGTATTTGATTGATCAGCTGGTGAAAGTTCAAATTGTTAATGAGGTTAACAAGGTAAATGAAATCTTCCTCTCGTACTTTATTCAGTGCGCCTATTGTCATTGTTTTCTCTTAATGCATCAAATGCTCTTGTACTGTGTCCTTTCATGAAGGATTTTGTTATTGAAGCGATTAGATCAATTGCGGAGTTGATTATATGGGGTGACCAGAATGATGATTCAGCCTTTTTCGAGTGAGACTTCTAAATGCATTGTGTCCTTGGTGTACATTTTTTACATGTTTTAGTCTCAGAATTTTATTAGAGACGTTGATATTTGTAGGCTTTTCATGGAGAAACAAATTATGGGGGAATTTATACGTGTATTAAAGACGAGCAGGACATTAGCCGTTTCATTTCAGCTATTGCAGTCCATGAGCATTTTGATTCAGAACCTAAAAAAGGAACATGCCATATGTGAGTTGGTTTTGGAAGAAAGAAGCTAAAAGTTTCGGTTACTCTAATTTGCCCTTTTGATTATAAATTACTAAATAAATTTGATGTTCACTTTTCTAATAATCTTTTTGCAGATTATTTGTTAGGCAACGAACATATGAACCACTTAATAACGTATTCATTTGACTTCCGGAATCAAGACCTATTAAACTACTACATATCCTTCTTAAGGTTTGTTGTTTGTTACTTCTATTGTCCTTCTCCTTCTGGTTATTGGTTATTTTGTTATCTTCACCCAGTAAACTTCTGAACATATTTTGTTGATCACTTTGTAATTGCATGTTTTTGGTCTGTGTAGAGCAATAAGTGGAACGCTAGATAAGAATACAATTTCTCTGCTTGTAAAGGCTCAAAATGTAAGTTACAATTTAATTGCATGTTCCTTTTTTGTTCGATGAAATTTCAATTTCTCTTTCTAGACAACATGCTTTTAAGTCTTTTATATGGATTTTCGGTGTACACAAGTTCATATGGTGTTCCTTAATTCTTACTAAAAAAGAAAAAAAATCATGTGGAGTTGTGACCCGATCTCTATATTATGGATATAGTATAGGTCACATCGGGTTAATGATAAGTTAACCTATATGCTAGTTTGCTTCACTTTTTTTTTTCTTTTTCTTTTTTTCTTTGGTCTCTTTATCTAGGAGGTGATAGCTCAAATGTTTGTATTTTCCTGATGATTTAATTATTTTTTTCTTTTCATCTTTCCTCTCCCGTTGTATAGGATGAAATAGTTTCTTTTCCGCTATATGTTGAGGCAATACAATTTGCTTTCCATGAGGAGAGCATGATCCGGACAGCGGTACGTAATTTGACACTTAATATATATATTGGTAAGTTTCACTTGCTCCTTTCTTGCCTTTCTTTTCTTTTTCCTCCTCTCCTTGTCTTGAAGTGCAATTATCCTTGTTTGAATGCATTTTGATCTTCATATGCTTTTGATATTTTCAGCTGGAGATGATTCTGTAAATAGATACGTCACCAGTGCTCCTCACGCAGAGTATTTTTTAAACCTGGTCACATTTTTCCGCAAGCAGTGTATCGACTTAAACCGATTGGTCTCTGATGCTACGAAGTAAGAGTTGGAATCATTTAACCTGTCTTGTTTGTTTGTTTGTTTGTTTGTTTGTTTGTTTGTTTGTTTGTTTGTTTGTTTGTTTGTTTGTTTGTTTGTTTGTTTGTTTGTTTGTTTGTTTGTTTGTTTGTTTGTTTGTTTGTTTGTTTGTTCTTTTTTCTTTTTTTCCCTTTTCTTTTCTGCTTGGTGGCCTTCCTTTATGAGGCTTAGGTGGATGTCTTATCCCCTTTGTCTTATCTTCTTCTTCTTCTTCTCTTATTATTATTATTATTATTTTGACTGTGACACAGAAGTGTATTCCTCCCCTAAACTGTTTAATTCTATGTTTGAGACAGAAATCCCAGTCAAGAGATAACTTCATCAATACTTGATGCTGTACATGAAATCGAAGACAGTCTCTACTATTTTAGTGATGTGATTTCTGCTGGAATTCTTGATGTTGGGAGACTAATGACAGACAACCTTTTGCTGCTTTTGATATTCCCGATTCTTCTTCCTTCGCTAACAATACAAACCGCTAATGTACTGATCTGTACCTTTCCCATTTTCTTTTTATCTTTTCCTACTAAGGATGTGTTTATTCTTATTCAGTTGCAACTCAATATTCTGTAACCTTTTGTACCTTGTGAATTTAGGATATGCAATTTGGTGCAGTCACTTCTCTATATTTACTATGCTGCATCCTGCGCATGGTCAAAATCAAAGATATGGCAAATGTTATTGTCGCTGCTCTCTTTTGTTCTTTGGCCTTTTTACCAAAGTCTGGAGCTAAACCCAATGGTTGTCTGTCCGCTCACGGATTCCCACATGAAAGTGAGGTGAATTCTTGCAGCTTAAGATTTGATGATCGGAACTCTTCTAGCTCTTCACATACTAACCCGGTAGATTTCATGGAAACTGATGGTCATGATTCACGTTTGACTTTGAGGTAACTTGTTATGACAACCAAGTTTAGTTTTTTATGTTTTTGTTATTCTTATCCATTTTCTTAATAATATTAGGAAAAAGAACTTTGTTGAAAATAAACCCAGGAAACTAGAAGAGAACAAGGATCCTCAAAATGACAGAAGACAGAAAACAAAGAATCAACTCTAGGTAAAAACGCATCTAAAATCAGCAAAAGAAAATCTACTTGCCGGTCTACTCACAAAGATTGCAACAAGACAGGGAGCGTATTGGTTTTGCTTTGTTTTGGCTTGCTTTTCTGTCTTTACCTTAGTAAACCCCATCCCCCAAAGAGGGGAAATAGAAAACGATCTACTATGACATTATTACAACCTGAGTTATGATTAGGATTAGAGTTCCAGTTTGTTTCTTTTCTTTTTCTGTTTTGTTTCCTTTACAGATCTGCATTCTCACTATGCAATGAGTAATATTTATTTTTGTATCTTCCTATTCCATTAATGGAATTAATGATACATGTAGGGAGACTTTGCTTTACTATGTGACTAGGGGGAATGATGTACTAGTTTTCGGTTCTTTGTGTGTGCTCGCTACATTGTTGCAAACAAAAGGTATGCTAGTTTTAAAATTTGTACAGCACTTTTCTCATTTCTTAGCACTGATTTGAGTTGCTACTTTCTCATTAAACATCCATTTATGCAGAACTAGATGAGTCCATGCTAGATGCTCTTGGAATTCTTCCACAACGTAAGCAACACAAAAAACTCCTGCTGGTATGTCATGATTCATAAAACAGCCCTTAATGTGGTTCAATACTTACTCGAGATCTGTCGCATGATTTATGCTACTGCAGTATTTCAGTTAGGTTGTCAAAAATCTACTGTACCAGAAAGTGGATGGAAGGTTTAGGGTTTTTGCTGGTTAATTTTCTTTGGAGGAGTAAAAGAATTATTGATGATATATCAGTTGCTCATCCACTTTAGCTGTAATTTCAGATTGCATATCAACACTCATAATGTGGTGTTTAGTACTATTGAGTAACTGTGTTGCATGTATATTAGATAATATAAGATTTCTATTTTCATTTTCTCAGGAAGCTTTGGTGGGTGAAGGCCCGGGTGAAGAACAGCTTTTCTCTTTGGAAAGTAATTCAATGAGAGAGAGTATTGGTAGCGAGCTGAATGGCTATCTAAAAAAGCTGAAGGTACTGATACCATTTTCTCGCCTCCCTTCCCATTGTGCACCATTTCTTACAGGAAAAGAAACCTTTTTTCAGGAGTTAGTTTGTTGTTTTTGTTTTCATTTTTTTTTAATTTTATTTTAATTTTATCTTCTTTTGGGAACTTTGTGATATGTGGTTTCCATGCAAATTACAAGTAGAAACTGCCAATAAGAAAAAAAAAAACTTTAAGGTGCTATTTTGATGGTTGCAAAAGGAGTTTGCGTAGCAATAAAGTTGTTGAGTCATCTCAATGTTGAATGAGCAAGTGCAATACTTTATATTCCAAAGGTGATCCCACTCATTCCATGACGTGGAAATTGAACCAACTTTCTAGCTGTGTTTATTATTATTTTTTATTTGTTTAAAAATAATAGGATGAAAAAAAATCAAACACAATATTTTTTTTAAGTCATCTCTCTGTATTGGATTGCAAAGGAGATTAGTTAACATCGACCATTTTGTAACTTCAGATAATTAATTGCCACATTATTGTTTTTATAGTTCTTGACATTTTGCTGAGATTTTTCTTTGCTCCCATTCGTTTCTCAATCTAATAGGACAAGTACGGAGTGGAGTGTTCTTGCCAGGATGTGGGAGCCAGCCCTCGTGTACACAGATTTCAGGTATACCTATATTTCTGATGAGGAATTCCCTTGTATCTAATTGCTTATTTCTTTCTGGTATTTTGGTTATTGAAGATCACTGATGTTTTACAAATTTTCACAAAAGCTTTAAAAGTGTGATATGGACTAACTTTGATTTTTATTTCCCGACACTCTGTTTTCTGCTTTCACAAAAATAAAATAAATCTCTGCTTCGCCATAATATATGTGGACTTTACAATTGGCAAATGAGTGGGTGGACATAGATCAAGTAGACCAAACATGAGAATATTTGGATCTAAAAGGTATTAATAGAGACCCAACTTTTGGTGACGGATTGCAGAATTTTACTTTAGGAATGTGAATTTAGGACTGCTATCTTTGTTATTATATTCATCGTAGGAAACAGTTAAACCGAAAGCTTAAGTTATTAGATGTTTTCAAACTTTCATATCTATAGTCGAGAGCTCTTTTTAAGCTGAGAGTTTGTGAAGAAATCTATAAAACTGATCCATTCATCGGAAAAAAAAATCAGACTATATAGAATACAATAGTTGACCCTTACTCCCTTAGAGAGCTGGTCTAGGAAACTATCCTAATTTTTCATAAATATATTTTACAGAACAACGGTAATATTACTGCTGGTAATATACAGCTATTTACCATTTTAGTCAATCATTCTAATATAAACTGTTTTAGGTCGAGAATTATTCTGTTCGCAGAGACTATTTGTGATGTAGAACGAGTGGAAAGAAGAGAATTGAGAAAGAGAGAGAGAGACTTAGAGAAAGATTAGAGAAGAACTAAGAAGAAACTGAGAGAAGAAGAAGAACTCGAGAGGGAGGAAATTCACTGAAATTATTCATTCATCAAAAGTAGTCTGAATTGTCTATAACAAGGTGCCAATTTATAGGCTAATTTCAAAACCAAAACCAGAAACTAATTAAATGCATAAAATCAAACGCAAAATAAAAGAAATCAAATAAAAATTAATCCTCATCAATCTAATTTATTTTCCATATTTATCTTCTATAAAGTCAACTTCTTATTCTTCATCATTCTCCCATTCCTTTCTCAAAAGAATCGTGAAACAACAGTCTGAAATGCAAGAAATTCTTCAATCTTAACACTTGAATTTGAAAGAAGCCAAATGAGCTTGATTGCTGTCTGCAAAATAAGCACAAAAAACACTCCGGGCTTCTGATCACCTCCATAAGTACACAACTCCATCTTATTGAAAACCAATCTCGTAGTCAGAGTAGGAGGAAAATCGAGTAAATATGCATTAGATCCAAAAGAAGAAAGAGAAAAGTTAGGAATTGTATCATGCAATTTTATTGGTGAATTTTCAAAATCTGATTTTGAGGAACTAGAATTAATGGGCAAAGGGGTTGGCAAACAACGTGGTGATGGGACAATGGACAAAGTTGGTTCATCACTAATAGACTTGGGCAATGACTTGGGTTGAACAGCCTCATCATTTTTCACAACTTCTTTCTTATTTTCAACCTTCTCAATGGGTATATCATCTTGAGACCTAGGGGCAGGAGTCAACTCATTTGAAACTCCTGAAGGAAGATTGATCTTAGGTATAGGAGATTTTTCTTTTAGCTTAGCAGGGATCAACACGAGGGTTTTGTCATTATGTCTGAACACAATTCCCTTTATTGTACCTCATATCATAATCATTAACCCAAGGAAGTCCTAACAGAATATGAGTAACGTTCATGGGAAGAACATCACAATAAATATTCATCTTGAAAGGACCAAATTGAAGAGGTACACGACCTCTTTTAGTAACTTCAAAAAATCCTTTACCTATCAAATTTACCCAAAACGGTCTAAGGTAAGGCTCCGTTTGAAGATTCATTCGCTCAACAAATCCTTTAGACACAACATTAATCTCACTCTGTTCATCAACAACAAGCTTGCAAGGTTTACCATTGAATGGAATAAAGGTGTGAAAATAAGAAGTGTAATCTATGATACGCTCATAATCTTCTTCTTTGGCAGCAACGTATTGTTTTGTTTTTGTTTTTTGTGTTTTTTTTTTTTTTTGAACGGCAAGAAAATTGAGTAGAGTTTGGCCAAAGGAATTGAACTTTTCTCTGATACCAAAATGATGTAGAACGAGTGGAAAGAAGAGAATTGAGAAAGAGAGAGATTAGAGAAGAACCTTTTCTCTGATACCAAAATGACGTAGAACGAGTGGAAAGAAGAGAATTGAGAAAGAGAGAGAGACTTAGAGAGAGATTAGAGAAGAACTAAGAAGAAACTGAGAGAAGAACTTGAGAGGGAGGAAATTCACTGAAATTATTCATTCATCAAAAGTAGTCTGAATTGTCTATAACAAGGTAGCCAATTTAAGGCTAATTACAAAACCAAAACCAGAAACTAATTAAATGCATAAAATCAAACCCAAAATAAAAGAAATCAAATAAAAATCAATCTAATTTATTTTCCACATTTATCTTCTTTAAAGTCGACTTCTTATTCTTCATCAATTTGTTTACAGTTTATATTATTTTCTATGCACTTTAGCACTTCTTGGAGAAATTGAAAGATGGGGCTCATACTTTAAGCTGGTTGTGCACATTAAATGCGATTTACTGTTAAAATAGGCTCATTAAATCGAGAACAAGAATACTAGAAGTGAAAAACAGTGCAGATATAGGCCAAAAAGTATAACTTGTTTTTATTTATTGTTAGACTTAGAAAGTTTTACTAGCAGAGATACTTTATTATTTCCTTCGTGATTGAAGCTCTCATTATTTGGAGGAGGTTCTTGGTGGTAGGTAAAATAAGCTCGTTTTTCCTCTCCTAGTGTGATTTGTATCTCTGCCTTTGGAAAAAAAAAAAAAATCTTATGGCATTATATTCGATAGAACGTGAATATTATCCAAATTTGAACAGTTTGAATTTGTAATTATGCTTTTCGCTCATTTTTCTAGGTCCTTGATGCGTTGGTCAGTCTATTTGCCCGTTCAAACATATCTGCAGAGACTCTGTGGAAGGGCGGTTGGCTTTTGCGGCAACTACTTCCTTACAGTGGGGCAGAATTCAACAGCGACCACCTCAACTTGTTAAATGTAAGTTCAATTGTCATGGTAAAATTGATATGTGAATTGGCATGGTGTTTTCTTTGTTTTTACCTGGTGTCGAGCTTCATCATTAGTCTGATCTTAATTGGTCTATTATACTTTATTCCAGTATATGTGGATCCTCTTGTTAGTAAACGTGAACTCTGAAATTTGAATTTTTTGTTAGTCTTCATTGCTTCTTGCTATTTGAGTCGAATATTCTCTATTGGGAAAACAAAAATAGTGTGTAAGGTAATACATATATTGTAGTATTACCTTTCGGTCAGTCATATTATCTTTCTGGTACTTTTCCTTTTCAGATGGTTTCCTGGTTGGTTCTAGGCTTCTAGCATCTTTGAATTGTTTTTCCGAGAAAATTGATAGTGAACTATGGTGGATTTTAGACCTGGATTTTCCCAAGAAAGTCCAAAGACTATGGCATTTGACCATCTGGCAAGTGAGTCCCCAGCTCAAAAACCAACCACCAAAAAATCTCAGTTTTCTCACCTTCATTCTCACAGACGTGCACCAGCCCTTTTTCATGTTTCTTGATTTCTATTCAGGTCAATTATGCATGTTCTTTTATCTAGTCTAGTTCTTAGAAGAATGAAGAACGAAAATAAACCCAGAAAGGGTATAGCCTTTCCAGGGAAGTTTTATAGGAGAAAATTAAGTTTTGGGTTGCTATTTGGGTTCAAAATGAGAAATATTTTCCTACGTAGTGGTTCCATTTGATTTCTTATTGGAGCCAAGTATTTACTTTAGACATGGTTTTGTTTTGATAATGCATGTACGTATAGCTTAGCAAAATTTTGAATAAATCCTTCTTTTGCAATGCAGGATTCATATAGAAACAGTGCTAGTGCTCTTCTGGAGGAGGTTAGAGGAAGTTGGCCTGATCTTCTTATAATAGTCCTCTGTGATGAATGGAAAAGGTGCAAAAGAGGTATTTAGTTAGACCTAGTTGATATATGATCCATTAGTCTGTTAACTATTCATTAACATGTTGCCAAATGAAAATTGCTGATAGCGATTGAGACTTCGTCTCCTCGTAAAGAGCTTGAGTCTATTCTGTTGTCATCGCAGTTGTCTTCTGCTGAAGGTATGAGTAAATTTTATGTTGTTTTCCTTTTCTTTCTTGCCTAATGATGTGTGTGGAGGACAGAAAAAAGAGTAGTTTTGCTGGAGTTGAAATTAATGTACATATAAATGGTTTCACAGGCGAATCCTCATTTACTGCTGGAGAAAGAATGTGTGAATCGGTGAAGGTTTGTACAATGATTTCTCCTTATAATGCTTCAGACTGTTCAGGTCAATCTTGGTAATGCTAATGCAGTCTACCTCTCTGTTATGTTCTTTTTCTTACTGGTAGCTCACAAAGAGATTAGAATTGATGACTTTTTTGTCGTTTTCTGCATTTGTGTTGTATCTAGGGATTTTTTTTTTTTTTTTTTTTTCAGTTTCTAATTTCTCATGGCACTTCTGGTTCTAGGTATTTGTACTTCTGCATCAAGTTCAAACATTTTCTCTTGGTAGAGCTTTGCCAGATCAACCGCCCATCAACCCTCCAGCACCTGTTTCTGAAAATGTTCGAGCCAAAACTGCTGGTATAGATGCTTCAGGTCCAAAGCCAGGGAACGAGCTAAAACTTGGTCAGTTTCTATCAGGCTTGTATTTGTATTGTTTCTGACATGTTCATTTTGACTACTAATCAAAATAAAGCTTGTGATTCATTTCCCTTCTTCTCTTCATGGATGGGTGGGAAGGATGGGCTTGATTTCTTTTCTGCTATACCATCGTATTCATACTTTTTTTCCGAGGTCAATTATAAGGGCTATATGTTGAGAATTATAATTGAATTACTCGAGTTTCTTCCATTTGCAGTTGATGCCGTGCCTTGTCGAATTGCATTTGAGAGGGGTAAAGAACGCCATTTCTGCTTTTTACCAATCTCTTTGGGAATGTCCGGTTGGGTTGTCTTAGCGGAAGAATTGCCCCTAAAGCAGCATTATGGAGTTGTTCGTGTTGCTGCACCTTTAGCTGGCTCAAATGTATGTACTTTGTGTTTTTTTTTTTGGCCCCTTAATGTTGTTCATGATGAATCACGTGCCTTGCTTTTGTTATTAAAGAGTGTCAGAGAAGCAAGCAAGCAAACTCTAGACCCAAATCTATTATGAGAAAAGGAAATAAAGTTTATGCAAAATCATCTAACAAATCCAACGAGGATCAAGGGCTAAGAAAAACAAGACAACCCTTCAGAAAACTAATTAAACTATCCAAAACCCCGAAGGAAGCACCATGATGATTTGTCTTCTAGATTTACTCTTTCCATGATGTACTGCCATTACATTTTCTTGGAGGAGTTATTGTTACTATTATTGTTATTGTTATTATTATTATTATCAACTTTTCGTTTGTGATCTCTTTCTGTCTTTGCCTATAGCCACGAATTGACACCAAGCATCCTCGATGGCTACACTTACGGATCCGGCCATCCACTTTACCGTTTGTCGATCCCTCTAAATCCGGTGCCTACGGGAAAGCCAAGACAAAAGCTTTGGTTGACGGGAGATGGACATTAGCATTTAGAGATGAGGAATCCTGCAAGTCTGCATTATCTATGATTCTCGAGGAGATTAATCTTCAAAGCAACGAGGTGGAGAGGAGAATAAAACCATTATTTGATATGGGAAGTGCTGTGTATACTTCAAATCCTTCTTCGCATCAACCCGACTCTTCATCTTCATGTACAACACCTTCAAACTCATTGTAAGTTTCTAACTTTGCTTGGAAATTTTCCAATAATATATAGTCTGCTATACTAGTGGGGTGGTGAGAATATATTATGCCCGGTCACCCTTTTTGTATATGGTCAGTGAAACCTTAGGCATACCGCGAAATGTAGATTAGCATCCACTATTTATTTCCATTCTTTGCGTACTAGGTTTTGTTGTCTGTTTGTAATCTTATTGGTTTCTCTCGCATTCTTTAGTAGCAGTAGCACTAAGTTTTTTCCCTTCTCAATTCTTAAGAAGTGAATTCTGTATATTTGAGTCGATTCCATAGTGAAAGCTTCGGTTCGTCATTTTGCAAGCAATATTGCAACTGCATTGGCCATGATACTAACTATACCACATTTGGGCTTATCCTTTCAAATTATGCTCAATTTTGTTGCTCTTCAGCCAATGCGAAGACCTATTCTGCATGGTCAAGTCTTGTATCTATATGTGTGTGTGTATATATATGCAAATCACTGGGCCCAAAATAAAAAGAGTTAATTTCAATATGTTATGTGATAGTCTGATGAGACCCTTATTTGAGAGGCCTATTTGTAACAAAAATGGAAGGTTCTAGTTTCCATCCAAAAAGAGAGACAAAATTCGGTTAAATGAGAAAAAAAGATGGAAAAAGCTGATGATATGTATATAACATATATGAGGCTTGGATTGCATGGAAAAGCAAAATAAATAAACAAATATATAAATGAATTAAAGTTCCCCACCATTTACCTGCCACATAAAAAGGAGAAAATAGATAAAAAAAGAATAGGAAAAGAGAACACTACCATGGATAGTGATGCATCGCTTAACTGTGTCTTTCTTTTGGAATCTTTAGATGATATCATATGATAGATTTTAATTACTCAAGGACGGTCCTAAATGGAAAATAAATATGATAATTTTAATTACTAGTAAAAGATGGCCCTAAATGGAAAATAAATATGGGGGGGACCAATCATATAATCGGTTCATGCTCGACTTTTTTCTGTCGAAACTGAAAGCTTCATCTTTTATTTTTCATTTTTCACATTTTATTTTTAATTTTAAATGTTGGGGGGTTTCTATTTAGTGCCCTCCTACGATAATTGATGCATCTTTTTAAGCATAAATATAATATACTAAAGCAAGCAAGGGAGTAGGGACCCAATTACACTAAAAAAGAAGGCCTAACATGAAAGAAAATGAGCTTGTAATCATTAGGCTTGACGTCAGATACCTCTTCGAAGATTCTAATATTAACAATTTGGTATTACTTTATCATGCAAAATGGGAGTAAAGGTGCATTGCCAAGAAAATGACACTTAATAAGCATGCAAATAGTTTTTAATTTTTAATTTTAATTTTTTTATTTCTTTGTGTTGTGACCTCGTCAAATATGGGTTTAGTTATTTGCAACTTGGGTTTTGTTTTGTGACACTTAATAAGCATGCAAATAGTTTTTAATTTTTAATTTTAATTTTTTATTTCTTTGTGTTGTGACCTCGTCAAATATGGGTTTAGTTATTTGCAACTTGGGTTTTGTTTTGTTTTTTTTTGTTTTTGCATTTAATTTTGAAAGTAAGTTTTGATTGTGTTTATGTAATCCAAGTAGATGTGTTTTTGTTCGTCATTATTGTCTGTCCATTGTTAAAATGAGTAATGTGAAATGTTAATTTTTGAAAATGAAAAAGAAAAGGCAAATGAAGTATATCCATCATTCCTCTATCATAGACCAATCTTTTCATCAATATGGCAGACACTTGAGAGAGCTTTATTAAAGCATAGTGCTAAGAATTTAATTATCATATCTTATATACTCGCAAAGAAGGGAATTATGATAGTGTTGTATCATAGGTAGACAGGCCCCACATCCGCCGTTGGATGTAATCATACGGTTTTGTTATGATGAATCCTTTTAGGTCACAGTAATGATATGATTATGCAGAGAAGATTTTTGAATCATGAAAAGCCATTGGCTTCTAGTGGAGAAAAAAAGGGTTTTATTTTATTTTATTTTCTCTTTCCTATTTATCTATTTATGTATTTATTCTGTTTAAGGAACCCTAATGAACCGTGTATGATTGCACTTCTTTCTTGGTTATAATTACCAATATATAGATGATCCCGCATGGAGTCAAAAGCGTGTATAGACAATATTATTCCATAAACAAAAAGGTGCATCAAGAACTAACAATTTGTGTGTGGGTGAACATCAACTTCCCTTTTGCACCTCTCATTTCTCTCTCCTTTTTATTTATTTATTTATTTATACGTAATACAAATAATTCGTCATATTTTGAAGCTTTTTTGTATTATGTGTTGGGAAAAGTAAGTACAATAATATATGTACACAAATCATAACATACGGCCCCAGCTCAACCCTAATGAAGGATTAAATTGAAAAGAAACAAACAAGACACTGAAGTTATCTCGGACTAGCTAATGTTCTTATTGCTAATTTGATGACCTGGTTAACTATTTTCGTATCAACGGATTTGGTGGTGTAATTTTTGTGTGTTTCAAACATTTTTGAATATCGATGAATTATTTAAATTGAATTTGATGCTGTAAATATATAGTTTTGTTACAATCGACACGTGTTGTCGGAGTGGATTCACCGCCATAAACCACCGTGAGTGTGCCGGTGTAAGATTTTCTTGTACCAAAACGAAGTGGTTTCATTTAAAGGCTAGTATGTGGTATAGTTGTAACAAAACCAAAAGAGAACTGTTGGTGTAAATTGCCCTTTATATATATATATATTAACAAGAATTGTCTGGAGGAAGATTAAATTATAGATAGAATTATATATAATCATTACGTACATATAAAAGATAGATTAGGAGAGACGATAGATATGAGAAGGTTGTTTTGCTTTATTATCTTATCTTTATTATAAGTTGTCAAGTGTGTTTTGAAAATGTGAAGTTTGTTTAATGTCCACTAAAGGTGAAATTTGGGCATTATTCAGAGTGGCCTAATAAAAAAACTTAAATTAAGATTCTCCAAAGAGACAAATCTCTTTTTGGAGACGGTGGGGAACTGCAGGGCCTAGATACGGTCTTGCATTTTTTTTTAAAAATAAATAAAGGGAAAGCAAATGTGTGTGTGTAACTATTTTATTTTATTTTTATTTATTTTTATATTTTTTTGAGTCCCTTAAAAGCCTAAAAAGAGGCACTTGTTGTGGAGTGCTTTGGTTTGGTGTAAGAATGTCAGTTCATAATATTATATATACTATAGATTGTGGAAAAGTAGAAAACGACAAGTGTATTTCTCTTTTTAGGTAACATATCTTTTCTTAATCAATAAAGACATCCTGATCAAACTACACTACCATTCCACAATATATATTCACACAAGAAAAAAGAAAAAGATTAAATTCATCTGTAGGCCCTAGATTTTGCATTGTTAGTTTGACTAGCCTTTGGTCCTATTAAGTATTAAATTTTTTTTTTTTTAACTCAGGGTGGAAGATTTAAACTCTTCACCTTATCGTAAAATTAGATGTATAATTACTGCTAGACTATGACTACAACTATTTAAATATTAAACCATTTCACGTACCATTTGACCGAATTATTAATTTTTTTTAATAGTTTTCTTTCTTTCTTCAAACACAGGAACCTTCCCAAGTGTAGTTTAGATAGAAAGCATTCGAATTCCTAACAATATACACAAGGGCCATAACAAGATACAAAGCAAAAGTTGGAGGGCAAATTGAAACTTTTAATAGTAGAAGGGCTACTTTGACACATCGTATTTTAGACTTGTGTAACTTATTGTTGTTTAACCCCTCAAGCGCTTTTAACTTATTTGGTTCGTTATGGGACATGGAATTAATGAGGGGACTGAGATTTTATCCCATATTTGGCGCATCCATTTTAAAAGACTGGATTGGAAAATTTTAACCTCGTTGACTTGGCACTTTTTAATATCTAAATTGTATCCGGCTAAATGTTAATTTTGCACCTATTTGCACCTTTTTTTTTTTTTTTTTTTTTGGCTAAAGTAAAATGAAAATTCCTAAGAGTTTATTAAGATTTTCTTTTCCCGAAAAATTAAATAAAACAAAATAAAAGAACACATCCTATTAAGAAAGCTAGAAGTAGTTACACAAGGACAGAATGTGGGCAAGTTAGAAGGGCATGTTTTTTTTTGGTTGGTGGGGGGGATAAAGCCACATTCAGTCCTTGTAGAAAAGTTGGATTTTGTTGGGAAGACATGAACCCATAAACCCATCCTCCAAAATGAATCCCTCTTCTAAATTGCCACCACCCAAACATAGCCTTACATTAACCACCAAACCACCCTTTTGTTCCTTCCCACTACTAAGCCTAACCTTTTTTATGGCCTTTTCAAAGACCTCTTTCACCCATTTCTCAAACAAACTATTTGTAAAATAACCACACCCATTACAAACCTCCTCTAACACTCTATCTTCCAACCTAAACCTTATAACCATATTAATTTGTTCCCCACTAATTATCTCCTCAAAACATTTCTCCATCTTTCCTTGGAAAACTTGTTCCATCTCCCGGTCACGCGCCGGGCTCCGGTCAAATGTGAACGCATTCTCAATGGACTCGATGAACGCGCCAGGGTTTGACACGCTCTCGGTTTCCCTGGTCAAGTCGCTCGAAACCGGGCTCACCTCCCCGGGCTTATTTTCTTCACTCTCCTCTTCTTCTTCTTCTTCTTCTCGGTCGCCTTTCGCCATAACGTTCAGGTCAAGGTCGACATTGTCGTTGAATCCCTTGTTTTCCGCGTCGGTCCTCAAATTCTTCGATTTCTTGGGCAACTCCCAGTCTGCGACTACCGCCTTTCGCTTGCGATCCAAATTGAGCGCCTCAAAATTGGTACCAGTAACTCTAGTTTTGGCTTCAGTACTAATGTTGAGTGTCATTTGAATTACAACAGATTCCTTGTTGTTCACGTCACTTACGGGTCCCGCAAATTCGGCTTCTTTAGTCAGAATAAGTATTGCGTGGCCTAAATTTGCTTCTTTCTTCTTCACTTGTCCACCAAATTTTCCAGTCTCAAAACCATCAGATAGGAATTTCATAAACTGGGCATCCGCTGAATCAATGTCTTCAACTAGCACCACAATTTTCTTGTGGGACTTTAGGGCATTCGTGATGATTTCGATGTCCGATTCCTGGCATCTCCCTCCAACATTTCCGTCTCCTTTTCTTTTCAAGTGGATGAGCATATGGGCAGAGCCAAGAACCGATTCAGCCACGGCGCAGGCAAGCCGCCTTTTCCCTATCGAGTCATTGCCATGGATCAGCAGCCAAGTGATCTCCCGGGTCCCCGATTCGGAGACCATCATAGCTTCCACAATTGAAGGAACGGTTTCTGATTGCCAAGGCACATTCTCCTTCAAAACCCTACACAATTCACCTCTTTCCACTTTCCCCAACTCTTTATCATTAGAGAACAAAGAAATATTGCCAAGACCAAGTGTAATCTTCACCTCCTTGCCCAATTCACTTGGTTCTAGTTCTGCTTGTTGATCATGCTTTCGAGTCTCGCTGCCGCCGAAATTGAACTCAATAGTAGTGGACGATTGCTGCCGCCGGAAACGGGGAACAAGGTCGGGATGCGGCGACGGATGATCGGCAAAGGAGATATTGGAGTTTGAGTCTTGGAATAAGATGCTGTTGTTGCTCTGTGTAGGCCACCATGGGTATGAAGATGATGAGTAGCTCTTTCTAAGTAATGAGCTGATTGCTCTGATTTGAGACGTATCGTTATGCCTCGCACCTTGATGTACACTATGACACAATCTACTCCACTTTTTCTTCAGCTCAACCATTTGATCATCCTGAAAATTATAATAAACATCATTTGCACATTGGATCATTGTTTCAACTACTAGCTACATTTTGGCGCATGCGTAAAAAGTATAGCAGTTGATGTTTGTTTTAACTCTTAATTTTTAACTGTGATATGATTTTAATATGATATGATGATCCTGCGTCCCCTATTATACAGTATCAATAGGGTGTATTTTTCTTTTTTTCCAAATATTGTTTATTAATATGTAGTACCATATATATATATATATGTGTGTGTAGTACCATAATTTGATGATGGTGGGTCCCATGTGGTTGGAGCCATGCAGGCAAATTGTGGTGGCCTGATTTGAGCAGCAGCTGTTGAGACTCTTTTTCAAAGTGTGAAGAGCATTCTGAGCACATTAAACTGATCATGACCTTGTCGTTGTTGTCGTTGTTGCTTTTGTTGTTTTGTTGTTGATCTTCACAATCTAATTTGGAGCTCAACATGAACAAGCTGGGCTTTGTATCCACCGCATTATTCTGATGAGACTGGTCTTGCGAGGAGAACATTATCCTTGACTCGTGGACACTGTCGTGTAAAAAGTTACTAAAAGTTAAAATTTGCCCAAACTTTAACAAAGAATATTAGTATTATTACTTATTACAACTTTTGAATAAATAAAGTGAAAACAAAAAAGCAATGTCGATGTCTAGTAGTGGTGTAAAACAATTATATGCATGCCATGATCATACAATGTTGATCATGTTGTTACAAAATAATCGAATTCAAAAACCTCTTTTTGTCGCCAAACACGCTTTCAATTGTTATTCTAAAAGCTGATCATGACTTAATTTGGACTCATAATTAATGTACAAATGTATACTAACATGATTCATACAGCCCACATTTTTCTTCTTCATCACTAAAAACATTTTGGAATATTCCACATTTTTTTTTTTCACATCTAAAAACACTTTTTTCTTTTTAAATTATCCATATTTTGTTAAAAATAATAACTCAGCCTTACAGGTAAAGCTGACCGTGGACAGTTTTGTACATGCGATTATTATGCTCTCAAGTGTGATAATTAGTTTAGTTGTACGGTCAGATTCCTTTCTTTTACATTGTTTTTGAAAACCACCAGATTCTTTTGAACATGCATAATACGATACTTACCAAAGAGTCATTTCATATATAGGAGCAGAAACATGATTTTTTTTTTCTTATTATTTTTGGAAAGAAAATAGAACAAAAATATAGCAATTAGAGGAGTGAGTGTGTGTAAATATATGTATATATTAGATCAATAATATTCCAAATTAAAACCTTTAATGGTTGGTTAGGCAATATATAATTAATTTCTGGTCTAGAAAATTTGTTTGTCGGTGAAGTGAAAGCATGCAGTTTTATGTCCGGACAAAAACAAAGCGAAAACAAAAAAAAGACAGTAACAGTAGTGTCATTCTTATTTGTCTCACCAACCCACTCTTAACCTTTTCTCAGTAGTTCCCTTCTGATCCTTTTTCAGAGTTCAGTCCATGCATATATATATATATATATATATATATATACTACTTACTTACTAGCTAGCTACTTGATCTCTTAAATATATATATATATATGTATATATGTATGTGTCATCTATATATATTGATCATGAGCACTAATTAATGAATATTCATGCAGATATTAATACGTCTAATCTTTAATTCTATGTATGTAGCTATAGAACATGATCATGAGATTAAATATTAATAAGAATTAAATTAATTACGTACCTGGAATAATTAAGTAGATTAGGGGGCTGATGATTAAGGGTCAAACCAAGACCAGCTGAGGAAGGAACAGAAACAGCTTGAAGAGACCACTGAATCTCAAGAGGAGGTTTTCTCATTTGGCATCTCATGTATGTCTGATAACTTCCGCTCCCCATTATCCACACCTTTTTATTCATGATATGATCATCATCATCATCATCATGATTGTAATTAACTAACCCAGCTATCTCCTCAACCAGATGATCAACTGGGCTGTATTTAGGTACTGCAGGATGATCATGATGTTGTTGATCATCATCATGGACCGTCCATTTGAGGTCTCCTGTGTATATTATGACAGACGATCCTTGATGATGATGATGATGTTGACGAAGGTTTGTCTTGAGCTCCAACAAGCCGTTTTCGACGTCTTGTCTCTTCATGAGCCTCAAAGAAGAAACCGGCGAGAAAAATTCCAACAGTTTCAAGAAGCGCGTCTGTTTCAGCTCCTGATGAGGAACCTCTCCTTTCTCAAACCTCCGCATGAGCTCCGCGACCACGCCTTCGGTTATGGCGTCGGAATCGCCTACAACGACGGTGTTTCTCCTTTTCATGATCACTGTGTTATTGTTCCTCGAAAGCGCCTCAAGAACCAACTTCACATCCTCTTCCTTGACAAAGGCAGTAGTGGAGCTAGTAGCGGGAGTGGAGAAGAGATGAAAAGGGCTGTTTTGGCGATACTCATGAATACTACTATTACTGTTGTGGGGCCATATAAAACTTAAACTTGGGAGATGATGATGATGATCAGGAGAGGAAGGAGAAGAGAAAATACCACCAGAAGGATTGTTATGATTATAGTAGTGGAAATAGGTAAGAGGAGAAGAAGTTGAAGAAGAAGAAGAAGAAGAGGTATTGGTGTTATAATAATAGTTTTCAAGGCTGGTTTTGACAGCAGTGCTAGAGAAGCCAGCCTCTCTCATAACCCTACTGACACTCGGGTCATCAAGAATGGAGATGATGAGGCTTTCGAGCTCGACTTTGATGGCCAAAAGAGGCTGCTGCTGGGGGTGGTGGTGGTGTTGTTGTTGTTGTTGTTCGATGGAGCCCCTTCTCTGGTGGGCTTGGGCCCGCTTGAGAGCGGCGATGAGGGCGTTGGAGAGAGAAGGGTGGTGGTAGTAATGGTGGTGGATCGGAGGAGCGGTGGAGGTGGAATTCGTGCAGGGAAGGCGGTTGAGAGCGACGTTGAAGCAGAGCTCAAGAGCGCGGCATTGGAGGGGAGGAATATGATTAGTAGTAGTAGTAGTAGTAATAGGAGAATTAAGGCAGGCGGTTCGGAAGAGAGAGGAGGAGCGGTGGCGAGAAGAGGAGAGGAGAGTAGCGGCGACGTGGAGAGGAGTGAGGTGGGCATGGCCTCTTCGTCGGGCGAGGGTGAGGGAGTGCTTAAGCACCGTCGCAGCCTCCGCCGTGAGGGTCTGCTCTAGTACTCCCCCTCCGGTAGTACTACTGCTACTGCTAGTGCTGCTTGTAAATCCTCCTGAGCGCATCACAAATCTAATCAAAACCCCCACCCACCCCCACAAAAATTAGAAATTATCACTACCACTACTACTACTTGACTGTCTTCTTTTTTCTTTCTGTTTTTGATGATGTGATTTTAAACACCTCCCCCAAAAGACCTTGTTTTTTTTTTCTTAAATAAAAACTAAGAGAGAGAGAGGGGCGCTGGGGGTGTGGTGTGTTTTCTTGAAAAGAAGAGTTTTTTCAGAGAGAGAGAGAGAGAGAGAGAGTGGAGAGCTTTAATTGAGCAAGCCCAGGGTAGACCACGCCTCCTCCTTTATACTTCCCCTTTTGTTGAATGCCCCATTTCTTCTTCTTGTTTTTTTTCTTCTCTTTTTTTCTTTTTTTTTTCTTTTTTGCAATTTTCTATTTGCTCTCTCTCTCTCTCTCTTCCTGAGCCCTTAATGTTGCTTTCTCTTTCTTCAACCTAGCCTAGCTTACAGTTAACAGATAACTAAACCAAATTAATCATCTTAGAAACATTTTCCAAATAAATAAATATATATTTGCTACCCTAAAATATTATATATTATATTCCCTAATAATCATTTCAACTGATCATGAATAAAGGACGCAGGATTAATCTAAATATTGATTAAAAACAAATTAATGGGATGATCATCATTAACGATGTATATGATCATATTACTAATATTTCTTTTTCTTAGTATAGTATATACATGACTAGATTTTGCTTTACATATTTATTATTATTAGTATTAATATGCGGTGTAGCTTTCGATGACCATGTTCACTTGTTGGGACTAGTAAAATAAATAATTTTATTAGGCATGATGCACCAATCAAATAATTTTACCTGATAATGATCAAAAAGCTGCAAAAGAAGATATCAATCTACTCTACTTTTGTGTTTTATTCTACATTATTGTATTATATGATATATCTTTTCTTTTTCCTTTTTGAAAGGTGTATTGTATATCCTTTTTCTACTGCAACGAAACGAGAATATGCATGTGATATGAAAATTTTATGATAATATATACTCTTTTTTTTTTTCTATTTTGTTAAAACAAATTTTAGCTTGAATCAAGTACTCATGAGAGTAGGGGTAAGTTCTCTAGCTATATATATATATATATATATATAAGTGATTTTTATACATTAAAAAGAAACAAAAAAGAAAAAAAGAAAAAAGAAAAAAAAGGGGTATTCATGAAACAGAGTCCACAAAGGGAACAAGTCTTGAAAATAGTTTCATCCTTGAAGAGCTTTCCCTCCTTTTTTCCTCATCATGCTTTGAATGGACAGACAAAGCCAGCAGAAATTCAAAAAAAGTACAAAAGTGGAAAGGTGTATTGAAGCCACAGAGCACCAGACTGTGAGGACATATATCAACATATGTGTATATATATATTTCATGATAATCTTTCCCAATTAATCTTTCTTTTTTTGGGGTTTATTTTCTTTATCTTTATATAAAAATGACAAGTAAAGGAATAATGGGGGTTTAGTGTTGGCTTATTGACAAGGGAATTAGGGAGAGAAAAGAGACTAATTACTCTCTCTCTCTCTCTCTCTCTCTCTCTTTCTCTTTCACGCCAATCCTCGTAGAGAGACAGCATTTTATTCCTCACGTACTCAAAAAAGGCAACACTCTGTCTGCTATCCTACATTTGCATTATTAATGTAAGTAATGCCTCTTTTTCACTCTCTCTCTCTCTCCGAACTCCAAACTCCAAACTCCATACTCCAAACAAACACCTTTTGTCTTTAATCACATATCATTCCCAACAACCCACTTAATAACTTTTTACATTCTCATCTCTGCTAATCGACAAATATTTTTAATGTTTGTTCAAATTTATATCTTTTACGGGAGATGGATCAGACATGTTTATAATCACAATTAAGCCTTCTTTATTGACCCAACAAAAAGGGTCTCTACCCCAAATTTCTATTTTTGTAAACGCCTTTACTTGTGCTCCTTAATTTAACAGAATTTTTATTTTTATTTTTGTTTTTAGTTGGTAAAAGAATAAAATTAAAAGTTGTGATTTTTTAATAAGTATTCACAATAAATAATTTAATGGGTCAAAATGATTTTTAAATTTTTTATTAAATAATAAAAGTATTAGAATTTTATAATACCTTATTTAAATTCTAGTACAAGTTTCAAAGTCTATTAAGAAGTATTTTTTTTAAGAGCCACAATTTCTGACTAACACTGAAGGTTTTTTTGAAAAATTAAAACGCTTTTGACAGATCATTCAAACACTTTTAAAAATAATTTTAAATTAAAGAAGCCAAAAGTAGCTTTTAAGAAGCTCTCCCAGACATGCTCTAAGTACTTAATTGTGGCATGTTGACATGTACTTAATTGTGGCATGTTAACATGGTTCTGAAATGGTTGAATTTGTTAGCAGTGTTCAAAGGAAAAGGATAACAATCCCCATATTCTTTTCTTTTTTTCCCCTCTGTTTTTTTTTTTTTGGGAGAAAATGTCTCGTTAGAAATCTTAGCTATAAAGAGAGTACCTCACTTTTAGATTTGAACTATGGTCCTAAAATGGATAGAGTGGTGTGGCGTTTACAATTAAATATAAGTATAGATTTCTATACCACCGGTAAACTTGAAGGATGGATACCATCAAACTTATCCGCGAGTCATTTTTGTTTTTTTTGTTTTTTAATGTTGGGAACTTGGATAAATACTCTACTCTAAGCAAGACTAAACATCATTAGAAACTATTGATGGTCGATTTTTGTACGAGACCTGTCCAAGGGTCGATTTTGCAACCTCTGGCATCCAAGTGGTCCCTAGAAACCACTCTTCTTCGGCTTACTTTGCTAGCCGACTTAGCCACTCGGTTGGAGGTCCTACCCGAAAAGGTCCCCAATTAATATATGCAACCATGGACAAAAATTTCATCAAAATTTTGCTATTTTAGGGGGTTGAAATATCTCTATAAAACTTTTGGCCAAATATCAATAAAAAGAAAAAGAAAAAGAAAAAGAAAAGAAAAACTTTACTGGTGCATATCCTTACAGTTTTAAGCCAAAAAGTTGAAAGAGTGCGTAATGAATGTCATTTATTTCTTTAGCGAAAAAAAAAAAGAAAAAAAAAAAAAGAAAAAGAGTAAGGAATGTGATGATGCGGAGGTGTTTCAGTCTTCTCAGGAAGTACACTTTTATATTTGTTTTGTTTGGCAACAAGATGGAGCGCTTCTTTTACTTCTTTATGCTTTAGTTAGATAATAATAGTTAGAATCATAGTGGGGTTAAGCCGATCAATGTGGGTTTGATTGAAAGGAGAGTATGTCCTCAAATCATTGGAACATATATATATATATATATATTTGTTTTGTTTTATATCCCCAAAGAATAAGGGAATTCAGTTTACTCTATTCAGAAGAAAAGTATCCCTTTCTGGACTCTATATATGTGGCCGTGCCAGTTCTATAGTTAACCTGAATTAATGTGTCATCTTTAGGATGATTTGGTTTGCATTATACCTTACACATTTTCAACAAAGCAAAGCAAGGATAATTTTGCAAGCTCAAGAGGGACATTTTGGCCCACCAGAAAGCCAACTTGGCATAATTTCACCTTTTACACGCCAACCCAAAATACACACACCCACACTGAGAATCTTTTGCCAAGGGTTACAGAAAAATTTTACTGCTTACTTTTAATTAATACCCCTTTTAGTTAAATAACTTTATTAGTTAAAATTATTCATAATATGTTATGTCATAACATGTTATGTCAATATGGTAAATTTTTACACAATGGAGATGTTCTTAAATGAGCTACCAAATTTATTCATAACATGTTATGTCAATATGGTAAATGAGTTGTTTATTTTTGTCAAATTAGAAGAGAGCTGCGTAGAAAAGTGAAATTCATATAGCCGACCCTAATTAAGTTGGGATTAAAGCTTGTTGTTGTTGTTGGAAGATTATAACTTTTTACGCAAGAATAGTAGAAATAACAACTAACTTCACTAGATCACTTGTTACAAGTATTTTAGTAAATGATTTGGTAAACATTATCAAATATTCAAGCGGATGATGTAACAAATGATATGAATAATGGAAGATTCTCCAAAGCCAAAGTGAAAATTGCACCTATGAGAAATAGCAGAATGAAGGCTAATATTATTTTTCCAATGTACACCAAACTGATTGCTGGTTTTGTCACCTCTGCCGGAGCTGAGGTTTCAGAACCCTGCACAAAGTGAAAAACAGGGCAAATATTATTTATATTAGCAATATGTTTCCTTGAAAGAAAAGAAAACATACACCAAAACACTGAATAGATATTCTTTCCTCTAAATACTAGTTAAAAATTCAGCATCACCATTCTCTATCCACAAAGTAATTCTAACTGGATGTTAATTAAAATGAAAACTCGTAACTAATCTGTATTTAAAGGTACTAAATATAAGAAAACACAGTTCCATGCATCTACAACAATACGAAATCTTGGAGCAATAAAGTTTTGATAGGATGCGGGATGGTTTGTGAAATCATACAAAATTTCATACGTAATAAACCAAAGTGAGTGAGTGAATATTGAAAGCTGTTAAAGTGTTTGTTGATTGAAAATCCATGTCCATCAAGTAATGATGAAAGAAGTATGCGTGGCTAGAGTTTGTACAAGAGCAAGTAAAACACCAGAAGAACAAACAATAAAGGAGAGAGATTTTGGGGGTATCTAATGTTAATGTCGTTATCCCACTAGGAAAACTGCATATCATATGGCAGTGAACTTTTTCTACAGAGAACGGCGAGTATTTCACAGTTTCTGAAAAATAACTAAAACCAAGTCAAGAAAAACAATGTGCTGAATTGGGTAAAATATGGCTTGGGAAACTGGTTCCATATATTTGAATTTGAGCAATGTTTATTGTTTGTAACGTTAGGCTCAACAAGGAAAATTTAATGGAGCTCATTATAATGCAAAAAGGAGGATCAACAGAGGGAAAGAATTAAAAAAAAAAAAAAAAACTTAGAGTCTCCTTTTGCAGGGCTACACCTTCTAAGAATACAACAAATAAGTTGCTGGCATGCGATGAAAAGGAAAGAAACAAAATTTGTTTTTGGATGACCTCATTTACAAAGAAAACAAGTAGTTAAAAAGCTATCTCCCAAGAAAAGAATAAGCTGAATCTCTTCCCTTCATTGTCAACGCAAGAAAAACAAACACGTCTTAACACCATTGGCATTGTGCAATTCTATTTTCTAATAAAAAGAAAAGAAAAAGAAAAAAAAAAGAAGAAGTTTTCACTAGAAACAAGAAACGAGAAACAAAACAAAGATTCTAAGAATAGGCTATGTTGATGGTATGCTCAAAGATTCCACGGCCTTATTTCATCAAACAGAGAGACTTACAAGATTCTTTCTTATTTTAAATATACATAATCCAGTAGAAGTAATCTAATCTTTATACCATTTGTATGTCCCTCTAGTCTAAACCAATTAATCACCCCGTTTGTATGGGAATCGCCAGTAGGCGCGATTCGAAATAGAAAAGGATCAATCATGTCAATTTCTTTCAAGGGGAAAAAAGGGGAGGAAATACCTACCTAGACTTCAAATACTGAAGGGTATTACTAGTAGTCATGAATTGTAAGGTTATTGACTTATTTCTACTAATAACCAACAACACTGAAGATTGACATTATGACATGCTTTGGAAGTTTGGAACTATAGTATAGCAGAGATGTAAAACAATTACATTAAATTATATTAAATTATTCTTAGCCCGAGTGGAAACATGACAAATTAGAAGAATTCTGTCGAAATTAATAAAAGAACCTTACAATTAGCATTAGCATTATAACGTAATATGAATGAATGAGAACGAGGATGAAGAGCTTACATTAGCATGTTGGAGCGCCGCATGATGTCCTTCAAGTCCAACACTTGAACTTTCAACTTCAAAACACAATTTCCATCGATCAATCAATCAATCAAGCTTCAAACTTTATTCACCAATTCAAAACAAGATTCAAACTTTACAAAAGAAAGTCAATAAATCAAAGAGAAATAGTACTATAATAATAGTAATAACAATCGAAATTACCAGGCCCAGAAGAGAATTAATGCAGATTGTTTTCTTGTTGTTGTTGTTGTTGTTGGGTATGATTAACATTAACAACAGTCTGTAGAATCCAACCGTCGCCATAGTTGAACAGAGGGGAGTTGGGCCCAAAACTGATGGGCTCTTCGTTTTCGTTTTCTTTGGAGGCTTCAATGTGAAGAGCCAGAGGAAAAGAAGACAGAGAAAGGGATTTGGATTTGGATTTGGATTTGGTGCCCAAAAGCATAAGCTTGCGGTTTATCACCGAAACGGCGAAACCCGCGTCTGTTCCCGGAGCGAAACGCCGCGTTTTTCCTGAGCTATTGCATTTGACCTCCAAGAACTCCGGCGACTCCCGTTTGCTTTTGATTGCCGACGGCCCAAAATCCAATGGAGAATAATCAGCTTCAGCTTCTGCCATCACCATTCGACCTTTTGACTTTTTGACTCACGTGCGGTGCTCCAAAGCCCATATATAAGGGTAAAGGAGATTAGGGATTTAAATGCAACTTAAAGAATGTTAGGGGGAGCTAAGTGGAAAAATCGCAAAAGTCTAGTGGCAGAAACTAATGAAAAATGAATATTCTCTAGTCTTTATTTATTTATTTATTTTGTTTCCCGCTGCGTCTGATACTCAGACTGAGAGTAGAACTTGAAAGGAAGAGGAGAAGATGAAGAGATTACTTATATTTCAAAACAAATGAAATGAAGAAATCAGCAAAAACTTCAAAGGTAACACAAAAGGATTATCTCTCTCTCTCTCTCTCTGTGTTTTATTTTTATTTTTGCATTTAATTAAATTTAATTTATCCTAATTTTATCTGGGTTTCTGATGATATGAGACGAAAAGACCTGGCTTGAAGAAATCCACTTTAGAAACCGTTGTTTGTTGTTGTATTCAGGGTTTTTCTTGTTGTTGTTGTATTGTTGTTTTATAATCAAATCAAATGTAGCTTTTCTATTGGGGTATGTGTGTATGTTAGGATTTATTTTTTTCCTCCATTTATTTATAGAAGTTGATTTGGCTGCAAATTAAGAACACTTTTTTTTTTTTTTTCAGACTCTTCCCGTTCCTTAGTCCTTAATCTTTATGTTTGTCTAAGACATTTACGGGTAGCTCATTTGTTACATTGGTTTGTTATAGTAGTAAAGTAAACAAGGTGATAGTAAACATTCGATCCAGTCTCTCTTTGTTTGATCATTCGTCTACTCAAATCAAATCAAATGCGTCGACAACGGTTAGCCAAGGAGCGAAGATCATCATCATCATCCTCAAATGCTGCGGCGCAAGTGACGGAAGAAGACATGGAAGATTTATTCAGCGACGTCGAAATACAAAAGATGAGGGTGTCTCTGCTGGCTTGGTATGGCCTCAACCGCAGAGACCTTCCTTGGAGAGTGTCATTGCCGGAGGCCAACGACGAGGACGACGTCGAGAAGAGAGCCTACCGAGTTTGGGTCTCGGAAGTTATGCTGCAGCAGACCAGGGTTCAGACTGTCGTCGATTATTTCAACCGCTGGATGCTCAAATGGCCCACTTTGCTCCACCTCTCTACAGCTTCTCTCGAGGTCTATAATTCTTTTCTTTTCTTCATGAATTTACACCCATTTTTTCATCTTGAGACTTAAAAGAGTGTCTGTATATTTGTGCCTACTCTTCCCTTTTGCAGGAGGTGAATGAAATGTGGGCAGGTCTGGGATACTATCGAAGAGCGCGCTATCTTTTAGAGGTATGTTCTTTGGCTCCACACTTGGATTCCGTCATTCCTTCCTCTTTTTGGTTGGAGGAAAGTAATCAATTTTCCAAAAGCATTTAGTATGTGTTTGCTTTGTTATACATTTCATTATGATCACTCACTTTCATTTGCGATCTCAAGCATGACCCGAAACACAAGTATATGAGTATGTAACTATGTATTTATTTATGGTATCTCTAATTTCTCCCTTTCATGTTATAATCTGTCCTAATTCGTGAATTTATTTATCTTTGTAATTGTAGGGAGCAAAGATGATTGTCTCGGAGGGAGGTCAATTTCCTAGAACAGTTTCTTCGCTGCGGAAAGTTCCGGGAGTTGGAGAGTATACAGCTGGAGCAATTGCCTCCATAGCATTTAAGGAGGTTAGTATCTCTTGTGGTCATGATTTAATCAACGAGGAGCAATTTCTATTCATCTTAAAGAGGAAAAAAAAAATTGAGAATAAAAATTATATCAGGCAGTTCCAGTGGTTGACGGAAATGTTGTTCGGGTTATCGCTCGACTCAAAGCTATTTCCGCAAATCCAAAAGACTCTGCAACCATCAAGAAGTTTTGGTGAGTTTTAAGACATCTTATACAGGTTGAATTTCTATTGCTATTCTCTTTTTGGTTCTCCTTTACTGTGGTTCTTCCTATTTTTTATACAATAGTTTCACAGTGAATAAAGAAGAGAGAAAAAAAGAGTTTATTCGACTTTGTATTGTTTTTACTTGTCTCCAATGTCTTAAGTGAGCATGAAGCTGTTTTCTTCCCCAAAATGTCTCCTCTAATTTCCTTCATCTCCCTTTTCTACTTAACCAAAAACATAGGCTAAGTGCTTCATGTTAAAAATGTTATACTTGGAATAAATATTCACGCTGGCATTTAGACATTTAGAGGCACAGTGTGCATCTTTTTAACACATATTTATTAGCTCTTGAATTTCATGTGGATATGGGTCATAGGGAACTAGCTGCGCAACTAGTTGATCCTTCGAATCCCGGGGACTTCAATCAGGGTCTCATGGAGCTTGGTGCAACTATATGCACTCCACTTAGTCCAACTTGTTCTTCATGCCCTGTGTCCGATCAGTGTCGCGCAGTCTCAATCTCAAGACGTGATAGATCGGTCCTTGTCACGGATTATCCGAGTAAAGGAATGAAGATGAAACAAAGACACGATTTTTCTGCCGTATGCGTTCTGGAGGTATTAAAAGGTGAAGAAGATATGTCAGACAGTGAATTCCTTCTTGTAAAGAGGCCCGATGAAGGTTTGCTCGCCGGACTTTGGGAATTCCCGTCTGTCTTGTTGGATGGAGAAGCTGACGTGGACAACAGGAGGGAAGCGATGAATCGATATCTGAAAGCCCATTTCCAAATTGAGACCAGAAAGGCGGGTAAAGTCATGTTGAGGGAATATGTGGGAGAATTCGTCCATGTTTTCAGTCACATTCGTCTCAGGATATATGTGGAATACATGGTGTTACATCTCAAAGGTTTGAACTTTCTCTCTCTCTTGTGCATGTGAAATTGTGAATGCATCATTCTATAAGTAAGTGTATATAAAAAGCAATATCTTTTCATTATGCTTTTGATATTGTTGTTTGGTTGCATTCATTCTGGTTGAAGGTGGTATGAAAATGAAGGGTGCATTTAGAAAGCGGGACACAGAAACTCCGCCTTGGAAATATGTGGGCAATGATGTCATCTCAAGCATGGGATTAACATCAAGTGTCAGAAAGGTAATGTCAAAATCTAGTACTACCACTTGATGCTTGTTCTTCTGTTTGGTTACTTGATTGACCATATAATGGAATCCTTATAGTCTACTAGTTTCTTGTTTGCAACAACACCCAAACAGTTATTTCTTTTGTTTGGAAAGTAATCTTCTTTTTGTAACTGACATTAATCTAACACCTTCATCTGAGACGAAGCTTTAACGAGAAAATGACGGATTTGTTGGTAGTTTTTCTCATAATGTTATTATTATAAAATGTATTAACTTGATTTGATATCAAATGCAGGTGTACACCATGGTTGAGAAATTTAAGCAGCAAAAGATTGCCTCCTCTAATCCTCCTGTTCCATCCAGAAAAAGAAACCCAAGATCTAATAAAAAAGGAACTACGACTACAAACTAGAAAATCTCACAGGGTTATATATGCCTAAAAATGATTGTAAAATTTTGATTGGCCGTTCAACGAGTACACATTGCTAGTGTCATTAGAACAAGTGGGCTAAGATTATATTTATTTGTCATCTTCTTCTGAAAGGTTAAATTGGAAACCATCTAACTAACGGAAACCAATTTCCAAGGTCACTCTGAATCGTATTCGTGATGCATGCAGTTGTTGTATTAATACATCGTAAGATTGAAAAGAGGAAAAAAGCCTATAAAAAAAAAAAAAAAAAAAAAAAAAACCAAACCAAAACTTGGGAAAATTCCTTTGTATACATTTCATCTAACCCCGATTCAACAATTGGAAAGGAAAAACTAGAATTGTGTTAGTAATTGGCAATATTTTAAATGATGTTGTGAAATATTATATATTATTTTGAATAATCCTATATTGAGTTAAACATGCGGCAGTCTCTTAAAAATGAGGGACTAATTTGTGGCACAAGTACTAAAAACCTAAAATTGTGTTATATGGTGTACTTTTTTAATTTGAGGCAGACACATTATTGATATTTTAAAAGTATTTTGTATGTTTTTTTTAATGTTTTAAATTTTTATAAAACATTGATCTAATGCATAGGTTTTTTTATTCCATATTATCTATTCGTTCAAAATTATGATGTAAAAATGTTGCCAAATATTATATATCTTAAAATAGTATAATATTGAATGCTAATACGGTGTATTAGATTTAGACGTGTGTTACCCTCTTTAAAGTCACCAACTTATGGAATAAAATAAAAAGAACTTAAAAAGACAAAAAAAAAAGGCACAAGCACTGAAAAAACGTAAGGGCGTGTTTGGTAGGAACGAAGGGTATGAGGAAAAGTAAGAGAAGAACTAGGTAGTTTCCTTATTTAGTAGAGTATTCGGGCTATTGGCCTAAAGGAAAGATTGGGGGTAGGGCTGGCAATTCGTGTTTGCGGGCTGTGTTTGGGCCGACACGATTATAGTGAGTACGAATACGACACGCTTAATAAACGTGTCAGAAACCCAAACACGAACATGAAACGCTAATAACACGGTTAACACGATACGACACGCGAACACGATTACTAAACGTGCTGTGACGGGCCGACACGAAAAAAACACGTTTATGACCCAACTAGCAAAAATAGTGAAATTTTATATTGTATTCAAAACTATATTAATTGACTACTTAATATCACTTATAATTAAAATCATGCATAATAGCCAACACACATTAAAATATCCAAAACATCACTTATGACATGTTTCAAAACATACCAATTACCAAACATCTAAAGAAATTTGAAAACATAACCAAGTACATTTAAATAAGTTTGAAAACATAACCAATATTTGAATATTTAAGTGCATAAAACATAAGATAAATATAGGAAAATGTCTTCTTTGAGACTTGAGGTTGAATGTCCAACTACGCTCTAAAAACCAAAATTCATTTCCAGTTGCTTTAACCTATTCATAGAAAAAGAAAACATTTTATTAATGAAATGAAATTTATAGCTTAGGCATGCCACAAGGAAATTCTTGTTGCCTTCCATTGCATTTGAGGTGTTGAGGTTGTGAGAATTTTGAGATGAACCAGTAGTGGACTCATTGATATCCAAACTAAAAACATCTTCAGTAATTTCATCCACAGCTTCACGAATTGATTTGTTATTTTCTACACATAATAGATAACTTATATGGTTAAGACTTAAGATAACATAAGCTAAGACAGTAAATAAACAAAAAAAAAAAACAAATATACCTTTATCTTCAGATAGCCAATCCCTAGTACACACCAATGCCTCAATTATGGTAGGTTTAAGTAAACTCCTATATTGATCCAATACTCGTCCTCCAACACTAAATGCAGATTCAGATGCTACAGTAGATATTGGGATACTTAGGATATCACGAGCCATGTAAGAAAGCTCCGGATAGCGAAACTGATTTCCTTTCTAAAATTTAAGAACATCCAACTCAACACTCCCTTGTACTCTTGGCTCATCCAAATAGTTGAAATACTTGGTGACACTATCCTCCCCTTGTCTTATTTCACTGAGTTTTAGAGTCAACTAAAAAATTTGGGATTGGTTCCCCAAATCCGAATATATCTGATTCATATTCTCCCATAGCTCTTGTGTAGTTGGATAGCACATATAATTAGAGCTAATGTCTTCCTCCATCAAATTAACCAACCATGTCATCACCATGGAATTCTCAGCATCCCAAGTAGCATATACTGGATCACTCTTCATTGGAGCCTTCTTTTCCCCAGTCAAGTATCCAATCTTCCCACGACCTCAGATATACATACGAACCAGCTACGACCAACGTAGGAAATTATCACCATTTAAACGGATGGTGGTAATTTGAATGGAATGAGACTCTGTGGTCCCTATAGTTTTTGACGGATTTGAAACATGAGTGATTTCTGAGGTGGGTTTTTCGCTTGACTCAGCAGAGGTTTCTGACATTGGGTAAGGAAGAGGAGAAAAAAAGGAGAAGAAGGAGAATCAGGAAGAAAAGAGCTTGGCTCTAATACCAAATCAGAAAAAACAGAGAAGACGACAGAGACAAAAAATGTGTGAGGGGAATACTTTTCATTTTACTGTACATACAATTTATAGGAAATACAATTCCATTAAATCAGAAAACACAATCCCTGATTTAAAGAAACAAACAGAGTAAAGGAAACAAGCTAATTATTCTACTTTATTAAAATAAGCTAATCAGTCTACTTTCCTAGAATACAAATATTCTTTCTAAGTTTACAGATATTCGCAGCTATACACAATCAGCCTATTCATAGTCAATATTCAGCCATAATCTCAAGGCATATTTTCTCTGATTTTCCACACAAACACACAAAAGCCATAAGGACAAATCTCTCAAAAACAGAACGGCCTAAGTTTAAAAACCGGAAAACTAGACCAAAAATTCCAGCAAATCTCTCCTCAAAACATGCAACCAAAGCAACGAAATCACAAAGAAAAGGAAAGAAGGCCGGAAAAGCAGGGCTTACCTCAGACGGCAGAAAAGGAACGGCAACGAGAGGGCAATGGGTATCGGCGCAATGATCGTCGACAATAGGGATCGTTGGCGGTAGCAGCAAGTTAGCAAAGTGGGGGAGGCTTCCAGCGAGAGGATAAGTTTTATAGGAGGGGCGAGAATGTGTATAAGAAGAAAGAGAAAATAAAAGAGGGAAAGTGGAAGATTTTTTAAGTTAACTTCCCTTTTTCAAATTAACGGTCGAGATTAGAGCTCAACCAATGGCCCAAATAGCTTCAGCAACCCCTCATCATGAAGCTGCTCTGAATTACGTGCCTCAACTGTCGCACCCTTGCACACATCCCATCAGTGGTTAATTCAACCGCCACCTACCTAGAATCACATCATCCAGACGCTCAAACGGAGACGCCACGAACGGATAACCTGCGATAAACGACGAGCTGTGGAATCGCACCTGAGGCATCACAACATCTTGTGTTCACCCATTGGCCACTCGAACGTTCAAACGAGCCACCAGAAGCAGAAGTTGACATGCAATTAGATTAAGCTACTCTTTAAGTCGATTATCATCGACTACAAAGTGGGGGGCTAACTGTTAAGGTTAAATTTCGTTCTGCATTTCTCACCGTACACGTGTCATCATGCGTGTTAGAGAATGGGATCAAATTATGAAATTGCCAGCCGAAAAAGGCTTCGAGCAGTCGGCAGCTCGCGGGTCCCAACGCTACCCGAACCACTAATCCAGCAACTCGCTAGATGAACAGTAAAACATACATGCGAGCTCAGCATTCGTGAATTAAGTATAAAGATCTCATCTCCATGAAGAGTATTCGATATTAAATTAAAGGATCACGCCTAGAAAAATAAAGGGAAAAGTTAATCATCCCACATGCTTGCTCCCTAAGCATCATCCCTATAAAGAAAGATTTCTTAGAGAATCATCAATCAAAAGTGAAACGGGAAACTACCTAAAGGCTTATTTTCAGCCACCAAGAGCCTATAAATGCATACCATAGGCGTCCAAGACAGGAGTTCACCCATTCCTACACACGTTTTCACCCCTGCAAGCATATTTACTCAATTTTTACATACTTTTCAATATTTTTCTCATACTATTTCTTTGTGTTCACGGAGAATACCATTGTAATCATCTTTTTCAGTCATAGTAAAACTATTGAAGACTTTACAGTGGACGTACCTTGTGTTATCAGGAGAATCACTATAAAATCTGTCCCTATTTGTTTTT
>NW_010360102.1:35392-46199 GCF_000414095.1 Morus notabilis | reverse complement strand
CCTGCTGATTTATTTCATTGCTCACACAATCCTTCGAATTCAATCATTCACCTTCTAACAAATTTAATTGTGGATTTCACCCTCTACAATTGCCGGGGTAAGAATTTCCATAAAATTAAAAAATTCTCTTAACATTCCATGCAACTGCGAGCTAGCTTGTCGGCCTCCGCCTCCGAGATCCCGAATTAGAGATCATCTTTAGCATCACGTGCTGCTGCTGCTGCAATGCCAAGAAGTTTAGCGAGTTCTCCGCTTTCATATGCTTCCACAGTATCTGCAATGCCAATAACAATAATGAAAAAGAGTCACGAGTCAATTATCAAAGCATATCTAATAAAAGTCCTTACGTTAAATGTCAGTGGAAACAATGTAGAAACAGAGAGAGGTGGTTTGAGATACTTTACCATCGGAACCGCCGATATGGTTGCCGTTTATGAATACTTGCGGTACAGTACGCCTCCCGACAATCTCACTCAGACCATCTTGAATGTCACTGCCATCATCTATATATATATATATATATAATACACAAATTATAGACAAATTCAAGAATATGTATAAATACGTATTCACCACAAAAAAAAAAAAAAAGTTTAGTCAAAGTAAACAACCTCTGTGATCGAGCTCAACAACATGAGGTGTTTGCTTCAGCTCTTTGAATACTGCTTTTGCCCTTCCACAATACCTGTACAGTAGTAGTAGGTAATAAAAGAAAAAGAAATGATCTTTATCTATTTATTTATTGTCTTTTTTTTTTTTTTAACAAACACAGATCAGATCATTTTGAATTCAGAAAAAAAAAAACACTTACGGGCAATAGGACTTGGAGAAGATGACGATGTTGTGGGAAGAAATGGTTTTCTTGACGAAAGCCGCCGACTTTGATTCAGCCGCCGCACATACAGAAAGCGATGATACTGCTGCTGCGGCTGCGATTAAAGCCAAACAAACCAAATTCCTCTTTGTTCTCCACGCCATTACTCTTCCCTTCTCTTTCTCTTCTGCCCTGATCGATTTCAGATTCCGTTCTTTCTTCTTTCCTCTAAGTTTTATTTAGGTGAGATCGAAACCTGTTATTGATAATTTGATATGATATGATGTCGTTTTGGACACAGATGTCGATATCAATAATCAATATCTCTCTCTCAACAGTAAAGTTTATTTTTTTTTCTTTTTAAGGATAAAATTACATAATTTAAATTTTATTATTATTCTTACTTAATAGTTTTTTATTTGTGTAATTATTTAATTAAAAAAAGTTATTACTCAAGAATAAATAGTAAAAATTTTAACATAAATATTTTTAAAGAGTATTTGTCAAAATTACACTTCTTTTAGCCTCTAGTGTCTCTCTATTTTTTTTAATTTGAAAAAAATCAGGTAAATGACCATTTTTCACTACTTTTTATTAAAATTTTTAAGGATTTTTTCTATAGATCCGGTCAAAATCACTTCAAGTTGAAAAAATATGTAAAATATATAAATTTTGATTCAGATTTGACGGTTAAAAAATAAGGGACTACTGGTAGTTCATTTTTTTAGAGAATAATAGAGAAACTCTCAAATTTTTATTTTTTGAACACATGGCCGAACTTTTTTAATTTTAGTAAAATGACGTTCTTTTCTCAATAGTCAATCAATGATCAGTGATTGATCTATTCGTTATTATAATTTACAATGATTTATGATTAATAAACATATTTGTTAATTATAATTGATTAATTACTAATTGATTTCGACTAATTAGTAACTAATATTGATTAATAATGAAAAATCATCAAACTTAGTAAATTAGTGATTAACCGCAAATCAATCAGTGATCGACCGCAAATCAATTAGTGATTGACTACTTTGTTAATAAAAGAAACGACCGTTTTGCTAATTTTACAAAACTTTGATTTCTTTTTTTTTTTTTTTTTTTATTTTTTTTTTTTTTTTTTTTTATTTTTTTTTTTTTTTTTTTTTATTTTTTTTTTTTTTTTTTTTTATTTTTTTTTTTTTTTTTTTTTATTTTTTTTTTTTTTTTTTTTTATTTTTTTTTTTTTTTTTTTTTAATTTAAAAAGGGTCAGTTACCACTATAGCCTTTTTATTATTTAAAAAGAAATCTATGCAAATAGAAATTAAGAAAAATAAAAAATAAAAAGAAACAGAGACAACTTAACATAGCTTAATAAAAATAAATAGAAAACAGTAAGAAAACATATTTATTTAACCTAATTCACATCCTAATACTATTTAAGGGGTTTAAAAAAAAAGCTACAATTATTGAAAAAAATTTAAGAAAATTACTGAACTTAACTTTAAGAGTGTATGGGCTGGATTTTTACCTCATTTTTGATTAATACTCTTTGATTAATATAATTTGTATTATTTAAATAAAAACACAAAAACACATAATTGTATCCAACACATAATTATATTGTAAATTTATGATCATCGTACAAAATCATAACCCAATACTAGAAACATGCTTACTCATATCATATATTTCCCAACATCACAACTATAATTGCTGGAAGCATATTATATTCTTAACATAACATAACGCCTATTAATCATGAACATCATATAGAGTAGCTTCGTCGATGTTTATTAGAAAATTCATATAAAATTGAAAACTCAAGGAAACAATCTGTGACCAATTGCAAATTAAACTACATATCTAGGTCTTTCCTTTCATATAATATTTGGTTTCCTTGATGGTACTACTCCGCCTCCTTCTCAAACAATAACTCAGGACGATCAATCTGTCTCGAATCCTGCATATATATTCTGGCGTCGTCAAGATCAACTCATTCTTTATGCCATCCTAGCCTCCGTAAGTGATGGTGTGATTCCTCTGATTTCGTCGATAACTTCCAGCCGAGAAGCTTGGGATCGTCTGTCTCGCCTTTATGCCAAGCGATCCAATCAACATATAATCCATCTGAAGGACAAACTTTCAATGCTCACTCGTGGCACATCCTCTGTTACAGATTTTCTAGTGTCCATCAAACGCATCGCTGATGAACTGACTGTCCTTGGTGCGCCTCCAAGTGATGCAGATTTGCTTCTATACAGCACTCGCGGTCTTGGTCTTGCTTATAAGGAACTCATTGCTGCTCTACGAACTAGAGACTCTGTGGTACCTTTTGAAGAATTGTATGAAACCTTTCTCCTTCACAGTGAAAAATAAAATTCTGATTCCACTCCGCCCACTGCCAATCTCGCCAAAAATACTCGTTCATCTTTTCCCCCACCTAAACAAAATTTTTCCTTTCCTACTCCTGGTTTACTTCCCACTCCTGCCTCTGCCACTAAACAGCCAAAACCAGATAGTTCTCTACTCCCGGTTCCTACTTGTCAATTCTGTGACAAACGCAGTCATGATGCTAAGAAATGCTTCAAGTTATTTCCTCACCTTTGTCCTCAACGACCTTCTGCCAATCATGTCACCACCTCCCCCTACTCAAAATCCTTGGATTGTAGACTCAGGTGCCTCTCATCATGTTACCTCGCAGCTATCAAATTTGTCCCTTACTCAATCTTATGAGGGTCCTGATGATATAATTATTGGTGATGGTTCAGGTTTGCAAATCACACATACCAGTTCTGTGTCTTTTTCTCCTTTTACTTTATCAAACGTTTTATGTGTTCCCTCCATACATCAAAATCTGATTTCTGTTTCTAAATTTTGTCGCTCTAATAAAACTTCTATTGAATTCTTTCCCTCTCATTTTGTTGTCAAGGATTTATGCACCGGGAAGCCTCTACTCCACAGAAGGAACAGGCATGATCTCTATGAATGGCCAAATGCTACTCCTACAACCTCCACCTCTGCCGTGGCCCTTTCTACCACTGTTTGGCATGGGCGCCTGGGTCATCCATCTTTCAAAATCTTCAAATCTCTCATTAGTTCTGGTCTAGTTTCATGTTCACCCTCCATCCCCTTTGATTTCATTTGTGAGTCTTGTTTCTGTAATAAAAGCCAACGTCTTCCGTTTGGTGAATCCAGTTTAGAGAGTCGTGGACCACTTGATCTTGTTTATACTGATGTTTGGGGCCCTGCCCCAGTTCAATCCATTAATGGTTTTCATTATTATGTGATTTTTGTTGATCATTTTACAAAATATGTTTGGCTCTATCCTTTACGCTTGAAATCTGATGTCTACTCTATTTTTCGTCAATATAAAACAGTCGTCGAAAAATTTTTCAATCGTCCCATTATTTCAGTTTAGTCAGATGGTGGTGGCGAATATACCGCTTTAAAAAATTTCTTATGCACATTGGGTATTCAACATCTCAAAACACCTCCTCACACTCCACAACATAATGGTACTGCCGAAAGACGCCACAGACATATTGTTGAAACTGGTTTAACTCTTCTTCATCAATCTAAAGTCCCTCTAAAATATTGGTCATATGCCTTTCAAATTGCAGTCTATTTGATTAATCGTCTTCCCACCCCAATTCTTGATTTTTCCTCTCCTTATGAAAAATTATTCCACAACAAACCAAATTATAACAAACTCAAAGTGTTCGGTTGTTTATGTTTCCCTTGGCTTAAACCGTAATAAATTTGAACCCAAAACCACTCCTTATATCTTTCTTGGTTATTCTCTTAATCAAAGTGCTTATTTTTTCCTTGATCTTAAAACCAATAAAATCTATACTTCTCGTCATGTTCGTTTTCTCGAATCTGAATTTCCCCTTTTAAAATCATCTTCCTCTGATTCACTGATTTCTCCTAGTTCTTGGTTTCCTCCTATTACTTGTTTTCCTGCCCCGGTGACTATGCCTCCGACCGAACAACAACCATTGGTAGTAAATGCCACGGCTGATTCAACAAACACCCTGCATTGGTCATCCACATGATCATTGCCGGTGCCTTCCGCAGAGTTAGGTAACTCACATCATTCTTCCATCTCACTTCCTAGTTTCACCACTATATCTTCACCTATTCCGTCATCTTCACCCTCTCCTCTAGCATCTCAAACTGAACCTGTTCCTCCCATTGTACATCCCCCTCAACCTTCTAATATCATTGTCACTCGCTCTAAAAATAACATTTTCAAGCCTAAACGTTTATTCACCACAATTCATCCTCTACCCGATTCTATTGAACCTACATGTGTAACTCAAGCCATTAAGTATGCGGAATGGAGGCAAGCTATGTCCGATGAACTTACGGCTCTTCTTCGAAATGGTACCTGGGAACTAGTTCCACCATCTTCTTCTCAAAATGTTGTCGGATGTAAGTGGGTGTTTCGTATTAAAAGAAATCCAGATGGTTCCATTTCTAAGTACAAGGCTCGTCTTGTTACTAAAGGTTTTCATCAACGGCCTAGCGTGGATTTTCATGATACATTTAGCCCGGTCGTTAAACCTACAACCAACTGTCTTGTGATCACTCTTGCTTTGTCACATGGTTGGCCTCTTCGACAACTTGATGTTAATAATGCATTCCTTCATGGTACTTTATCTGAAGACGTGTTTATGCAGCAACCCCCTGGCTATGTTGACCATAATCATCCTAACTTTGTGTGTAAGCTTCACAAAGCTATTTATGGTCTTAAACAAGCATCACGGGCATGGTACAACGAGCTCAAGAATTTCTTATTATCCTATGGATTTGTTAATTCGCACAGCGACACTTCTCTTTTCACCTATCATACCACTACCGTAACCGCCTATTTCTTGGTCTATGTTGATGATCTACTTGTTACTGACAACAATAGTGCTTTTCTTACTCTGTTTTTGCAGGCCTTAGCCAGAAGATTCTCCGTCAAGGACCTGGGTGATCTTAACTATTTTCTTGGTATCGAGGTTCTACCTACTACATCTGGTTTACTCCTGACACAATACAAGTATATTCGTGATCTTTTGGAAAAAGCTAATATGTCAGGTGCCAAAGAATGCTCCACACCGATGTCCTCTTCGCAGTCATTGTCGATTCATGATGGTTCTCCACTGGCTGATACTACAAAATATCGATAAGTCATTGGTGCACTTCAATATCTCTCCCTCACTCGACCGGATATTTCTTATGCCGTCAACAAATTGGCACAATTCATGCATTCTCCATCTGAGACTCACTGGTCCGCAGCAAAGCGTGTTTTAAGATATCTCAAGTCTACCATTCATCATGGAATGTTTTTGAAAAAGAATCAGCATCTTCATGTCACTGCATTTACTAATGCAGATTGGGCTGGAAATCGTGATGATCGTACCTCCACTTCTGCTTATATTGTCTATCTCGGTGGCAATACCATATCTTGGTGTTCGAAAAAGCAAAAGTTAGTTGCACGTTTATCAACTGAGGCTGAGTACCGAGCTCTTGCCTCTTGTGCTGCAGAAGTACTCTGGATTACAAATTTGCTTGCCAAACTACATGTTTCATGCTCAGCCTCCCCTCAAATATTCTGTGATAACATTGGGGCCACTTATTTCTCTGTTAATCCTGTTTTTCACTCGTGAATGAAGCACATCTCCATCGATTATCATTTTGTTCGTGATCATGTTGCTCGTGGATCGTTTCAGGTCTCTCATATTTCATCTAAGGACCAGCTTGCTGATACTCTAACGAAGCCATTATCTTCCACTCCTTTTCGACATTTGCGATCCAAGATCGGTATCTCTAATGGGAGCATCGTCTTGCGGGGGCGTGTTAGAGATTCTCCTTCTGACTCAGCAATCCAATCTTCATCAACAGAATCTGCTACAACAGTCTACCCTTAAGCTTCGGATATCAGAAGATCTCCTCCAAATCAGCAAAATCTGATGTAGCAGTTTTATAAATATTTTGTATTCAAATTGCCTATATTTCAGCTAACGGTTTTTATTATCTTTTGTATATATATATCATCATGTAAACATCAGAAAATTAATGATAATTAGATTCATTCACGTTTCAAAGTCTTTTATCATGAACATCATCAAAGTCATCAATTCAATAATCCATATTCGTACTAATGATTAAAATTAAGAAGAACAATTTAGAATTATTCATCATAGAATAACGATCGTAAAAATCATCATCAACTATGAAAACACATAAAAGAATCAATACCTTAAATATTCTCTTGAAAGAAAGCTTGGAGAGGTGATTAAATAAACATGTGAAGAGGTTTGACTAGATGAGAATTTAAGAAGATTTTTTTTTTTTTTTTCTCAAGAGCTAGGGAGAGAAATTTAAGAGAGGTTGAGAGAGAACGAGGGAAGAGAATATTGGCGGCTATGTTGCTCAAGAGATTTGAGAGAATTTTTATAGATATTGGATAGGTTTTAGAATTAACCCTAAAATACCTCTTAATTAAAACCCGTGCTTAAAGGCTGCCTAAATCGCAGTGGTAAATTCGTAATTATGAGAAAAATATGAAAAATTCGCGTAAGACTTTAAATTCTGAACATGTTTCGGTATTTTAACCATAACTTTCTATTCCAATATCTAAATTGAGCAATTCAAGATGCGTTGGAAAGATAACACAACTTTTTACCCAATAAGATTTGCCTAATTCGGGCGATTTGAAAGTTAACAATTAGATTGAAAGTGACATCATATGAATAATATGAATGATATGTAAATAAAAACGTGAAACTTGATAACGTGCTTAAACTCATGCTCAATTTTTATTAAAACCATAAAATATAACATATGCTAAGACATTAAAACATGAGAATTTTATATCACCTCATATATATATATATATAACATATAAATATATTTAGTATGTAACTTATCATGATATGTTTATGTGTCATTACTCATCAAGCCTCTAGTCGCGATCACCTGAGAAAACTCAAATAATTATGTTAGTAGTATTAATAATATCATATACTTATGAACAATTATATTATTTCATAATAACATTTTCTTGGAAATCGTGAAATTTTGACGGCTAGTTTTATGGGCGTTATAGAAACACTTGTTGGTTTTGCATGATAACAATATTTTACGGTAACGTGCAAGATTCGGCTCATGAACTTTTCCTGGTTGGCAAGTTGCACCCCAAAATCAAAATCAAATCTAAATCCATAGTTCTTAGCAAATACTCCCCAATTAATAACATCCAGTATTTTTAAGACAAAATTCAACAAATGCAATGCGCATGAGCCACTTATGAGAGGGCAAACCTCTTTTTTTTTTTTTTTTTTTTTTTTTTTTTTTTTTTTTTTTTTTTTTTTTTGGCAAGTAGAAAATTTTGAATTTTAAAAGACCGTTCTCTTCTTTGCTCTCTCACATTAATCTCTCATTAAACAATTTTCCTTGGTCTAGAAATCAATGACACTATAGGAAAATATAAAAGCAAATGACATGTTTATTGTTGGATGAAGGAAACACATGTTTGTTGTTGTTGTTGATTCAAAGTTATAACAAGGATGAAAAACGGAGGTAGAAATAAGTACTTGGTACATGAATGTGCGTGGTTAAAATGATCATAATTGTAGTGGTTTTGATAAATAATTAATCATTAAGGCTTGTGAAGATATCGGCCGGCGAGCAAAGCAGCTTCCATGACTAGGGTAATGACATCAATGACCTCGTCGACCTCGCACGTGTTGCCCTTGAACGTGTGGCCTCCGGAGTTCTTGAAGTTTTTCATACAATTTAGGAACTTCTGGCTGCACTCTTGGCTTAGATAGTCATCTGCACCACCACATGAGTACACACTCTCTAATATTATTCATCAACAACATTTATAACTTTCTTCTAATAGTTTGGATATATTATTTCTACAAAATAATTATAAAAAATTTAATTAGAAAGAAACAGCTAAGAAGGAAAGAAGAAACATGCAAGAGAGAATTCAAGAAAGAATGGCGGACATATTACTATGGGTGTGTTTATTTTACAACTCGAGTCATGATTTGAGTTGTGTATGTGAGAGAAAAACACCGCAGTAAATAAGTTGAATTTAAATTTTTATGAGAGAAAACACTAAAACAATAAAACTTGAGTTGTGAAATAAATAATGCCTATATATCGCCATCAGGAAAAGCAATTTTGAAGGGGGATTATATTAATTTGGACCACTAACTTCATTCTTACCATCTTTAATTGAAGAGATTTATTTATTCCCTTTTTTTAAGCTACGCATATATAGTTATACTTGCATATACAGCTTAATACGAGGTTATAAAAGTTATTACTATATATGATACATCTCCTCTATATTTTCTACGATATAAATAGAGTAATTAGGTTTTTGTTAATCCCCATCCCATGGTTTTCCATCAAACATAGATAGCTGAGCATTTCTCTGTGCTCATATGATCACTCACATGCACACAGAAGATACTACAAAAAAAAATTATATATATTATTATCTGTAATTATTATAGATACGTCAAAATGTGATATTCTACAACTCAGAAATGCTATTCAAGCATGCACAAGTAACATTAATATACATATATATATGTGTATATATATATATTATATTTGTATGCTACTCTTTGAGGTCAAAATGTGCAGTAAAAATGCGTAAGGACACCACTAGTGTTAAATATTATCAGTAGTAGAATGTGGACCCCACAAGGGGCAACGAAAAGAGACAATCATGGTGATGGGAAATAATATATACCGCCGGTGCCAAATACAAATAGTGTTTGCTGAAATGTGTGATCAAGTGGGTCTTCTTAAATTAATTATAAGCTGGTTGGATTCATTCATATGTGATTATTGCAGCGAGTTAGGCAGGTTTTCTTGACTTTTTGTTTCAGGATGATCACGGGTCTCAAATCCATCGCTCTCACAGACAGAGTACGTACTACCATTTACTTGTAAGATATTATTATACACAATATATTTCTGTCCCCTCCCTACTTATATATAATAATAAATTACACATAATTTATTTATAAGCTAAGCTTTTGTTTTTCCTCACTTTTTCGAGAGAAGAAAGGACGAGGGACCAATTTCTAAAATTAGAGAGGCTAATTACAAGTAGTATTGTTGTTTAAAATTTAAAAGGACATGCACGAGTGAAATCTGTATGCGTGTATATATCTGGTATCTGTAAAGTAGTAAAGTAGAGAATGATATATTAATTAATTGATTAGTATTTGAGGAAAAGATTAACCGACGAGCTAGTATATATTATTATTAGGGAAGGAGAAGGGAACTCTTACTGTTCTTAGATTGAACGCAGTCGTCATGCTTCATACAACAGGCATCGAGTCCATCACAAGGCTTCTCTCCTGGGCATCCACTGTATAACAGCCCACAGTACTTTCCATATCGTAGAAACGGTGGCACTTTTTTTTTTTTTTTTTTTTTTTTTTTTTTTTTTTTTTTTTTTTTTTCAATTCCAAAAGACAAATATTAATATACATAAATAATATAATAATTATATGGAAAAATATAAATTATAAATATGTTACCTGAACAGAAGTCTGACTCACATTTTCTACTGCAACCTTTGCTCTGCAGAAACATCATGAGAAAATACCACTTTCATTTGTTAAGAAAACGAAAGTATACATTCATTCATGTTAGATAGCTCAAGAAATTAAAACATCATGAGAAAATACCACTTTCATTTGTTAAGAAAACGAAAGTATACATTCATTCATGTTAGATAGCTCAAGAAATTAATTAATAAAAGTAAGAAGAAGAAGAAGAAGAAGAAAGAAGAGGAGGAACAATCTCTTAATGAATTATTACCACGCTGACGGAAGTACCGGTGGCTTGGACTCCGATATTTAGGGCATAAACATGATTATAGTTACAAGACAAGATGATGAAAAAAATGAAGAAGAAGCTCAAGAAAGAAGAGCAATTATCTTTAATATTCAACGACCTTAGCATTTTTTTTTTTTTTTTTT
>NW_010360102.1:27823-32019 GCF_000414095.1 Morus notabilis | reverse complement strand
AACGGGGGCTTTTTTTTTTTTTTTTTTTTTTTTTTTTTTTTTTTTTTTTTTTTTTTTTTTTTTTTCAATTCCAAAAGACAAATATTAATATACATAAATAATATAATAATTATATGGAAAAATATAAATTATAAATATGTTACCTGAACAGAAGTCTGACTCACATTTTCTACTGCAACCTTTGCTCTGCAGAAACATCATGAGAAAATACCACTTTCATTTGTTAAGAAAACGAAAGTATACATTCATTCATGTTAGATAGCTCAAGAAATTAAAACATCATGAGAAAATACCACTTTCATTTGTTAAGAAAACGAAAGTATACATTCATTCATGTTAGATAGCTCAAGAAATTAATTAATAAAAGTAAGAAGAAGAAGAAGAAGAAGAAAGAAGAGGAGGAACAATCTCTTAATGAATTATTACCACGCTGACGGAAGTACCGGTGGCTTGGACTCCGATATTTAGGGCATAAACATGATTATAGTTACAAGACAAGATGATGAAAAAAATGAAGAAGAAGCTCAAGAAAGAAGAGCAATTATCTTTAATATTCAACGACCTTAGCATTTTTTTTTTTTTTTTTTTTTGCGGAGTGGAAAGTAAAGGTAAACCTGATTAATTGTATGGGTCGGTGGGCACTCAATTATATATGGAGAGGACAATAATTAATGTATACAACATATATATATATATATATATATATAGTAATATTCATGAGTGTGAGTGAGAAAAGAAGAAGAGAAATGATGTTCTTATAATGAGAGGTAATTGGTAAATGGGGTTGGTTGTCTTGTCTTGGTCTTCTAACATGTATTAAATATATATATATATATATATATATAGTAATATTCATGAGTGTGAGTGAGAAAAGAAGAAGAGAAATGATGTTCTTATAATGAGAGGTAATTGGTAAATGGGGTTGGTTGTCTTGTCTTGGTCTTCTAACATGTATTATTCCTCCTCTCGTGACTATTTTTTGTATTCTTCATCACCACTTGATCATCTTACTTCTCTCTCTCTCATGCGTTCTGCATTCACACTCACACATCCCTTACGTATATTATATATATATATATATATATATAATATGCTATATAGGAACGTATAATATCTTATTAAATTGAGAGTTGTGAGGGAAAAAACAAAGGTTTAATTTTTGGTTTGGTAGTATGTGCTATTCGATCGTCTCGTGAAACCCAAGAGGATGGACCACTTCTCCCCTCCTTTTTCCCCTTTTTAAAAAAATAGAGAATTTACTGAGCATGCGAGTTTGTACCTTTTACTTTAATAAATACTATTTTGTTAGTATAATTATTTAATTAAAATGGTTATAAATCAAGAATAAATAGTAAAAGTATTGACTCATGTATTTTTAAAGAGTATTTGTCAATATTATCCCGCGTCTGAATTCACCACGCATAGCGCATGATATACATTTGAAACTAAATCCAGTTTCTTATGCTTTCGTTTTCATTTTGATTTCAAACTCCAAATGAAAGCAAGCAAACAAATGCTCTTGAACCCAACAGATATCATATTTCATAATTACAAGTTTGTTTTTAAATATTTGAGCTAAAACTAAATAACGTGTAAAATTATTACTGGAGGCTCAAAAGATTAAAAGTTTCTTCACTACTAATACTACAAAATAAAATATAATCATAATGCAGCAACGAAAAGAGACAATCTTCTCCTTCATTGCATATTACTATGATGATTGCTCAATCACATAGTAATAAAACTGTAGGTCCTCATTATTCTCAAAGCTCAATCTTATGTACAACAAAAATAAACCTTCCACTTTTCTGTAAAATCTAACTTTGACATTTACATTTAAACAATTTCAAATTCGGACTAGTGTTTTCCGTCTCCAAGATTTAAATAACTGGTTCTGAGATTAGACAGAAAGAGACAAAGAAAAGTTTGACAAATGAAGCAAAATGGACCTAAACATAGAATAGAAGGAAATAAATAATTTTGCACAACATTACAATTGTAACACCAACTCATTCCTGCTTCACAAAACTCGAGACAACACACCCCAAATGCTCAGTCGTCGTACAAGTAGACGGACCCTCAACAGCCGATATTCTTCATTTGGCAAACGCTAAGGCCAAGGCTGAACCACAGAGCGGGATGAAATAATCGTTCTACTTGTTAAAAAATAGACCCCGTTTCTTTCCTTTTCTTCTTTCACCGGCCTGCTAATACCAAGATTAAAGTTGAACAAAAATAAGATCACTATGCACAGAGCACAAGAGTAAAATGCCAAGAAAATCAAGTCCTTGATGTAAATACTTGAATATCCTCGGTTACACAGAAAAAGCGTATGTGGAAGGGAAGGAGAGAGGTGAAACAAAAATAATAGTGCTTCCCTCATCGATAAATGTCGTACCCTTAGAATAAATAATCTTAAGGTGAGCACAATTGTATCTCTGCAACTGAAACATACAGAAACGCAGAAAAGAAAAAGAAGATCAGGTCATTATCAAAAGTACCAGAAAAGAGATCCATATGATTACAAAAAAGCTAAATCAAGTAATCAGTAATATTGTCCGTCCAATCTTCTGGAACAATAAATCATCGAAAAAGGTGCACAGGATTGAGAAGAAGGCGTATAATTTAGATCTGTCGCATATAAATCAATCATTCAAGATGTTGAGTGTTGATTGTGAGTCATTTTAACTACATAAGATAAGATGCAATTTTTTTCCTGAACAAAAGACGGAATTTACATATTCAATTGTATTTCGTGGGTCAAAACCATAGCCAGATTAAGGACCCTAACTGATTGAATAGGATGTGGGGATGGGCACAAGAATTCGTTGTTGGGAGGATAAGTGAAGAGGAGAGTCTTTTTCGCTCTTTCTTTTTGTTAGGCACCCGCCCCTTAGGTTTGTTTATGCCAGGAAAAGAAAGAAGGAAGGGGCAGGGGTAGTTCCGGGATTGAACTTGAATTAGCTGGAGAGAAGTTTGTTACAAGAAGGTCTTGGGCGGGTGAGGATCCCGAGAGTCTGTTAGGGAGAGTGAGTAGAATAAATAAGGAGAGGTCTGTAATGGAAAAGGGCATCGAGAATCTTTGAGAGAAGTTAGGAGGTGGAGGTTAGGAGGAGTCCTCAAACTCTCCTTCATTTTATTTTCCCCAGTGTATTTGTTTCCTGTAATTTGGCTTTGCCTTGATCAATATAAGAAACCAGACCACTTTTCTGGTTGAGTTCTTCACTATTCCAACATAAATATCATTAAATTGCTAGGTTCCTAACAAATTGGTATCAGAGCCCTACGGTCCATGGCGAACCAGGCTGACCGAGTAGCCTCCGTGGAGAGGCGGTTGAACAGTTTTCAGGACACCCTGCAGGAGATCGGAGACAGCATGGATAGGATGCCCGGTTGGCAAGGGGAGGTTGAATCGCTGGGAACACAAATGGGGGAGATGCAGGGAAATATGGCATCAATGGGAGCCAAGATCGAAGGACTCCAAGGAACGATCATGAGGCTGGAGGAGTTCTTGATGAGGCAGGCACGTGCGCCACCACGCCGGCCAGAGGAAGACCCCTCGCCACCGAGGAGAGCCCGAGACGGACGCTCACCGCCAGGAAGGGGACCGGAGCGACCCATCCGGGGTAGGTTCAGTCCTCCGCGACGGGAACCGGCCGGAAGGGGTGGGGGACCCCCACGTTATCGATCACCGCCGAGGCCCCGAGCACGGGGAGAGCACAGGTGAAAGAGACCCGACGGAGCGGCTTATGGAGCTCCGGCAAGGAGGACGGGTGACAGAGTACCAGGAGGAGTTCGAGATGCTGGCGGCGACTTTGCAGGGAATCCCAAAAAAGGTGTTCCGAAGTGCCTTCCTGAATGGACTAAGGGACGATATTAGAGCGGAGGTAAAGATGCACCGACCCAGCCATTTGCTAGATGCCATGGACTTAGCCCAATAGGTGGAAGACAGGCTGGAGGCGGTGGACAGGATCCGGAAGGCCCAGGCGGGTCGGGGGACCCGGTTGGATTTTGGAGGAAAACCGGGTTATAACACTTACCCTAGTTATTCTGATTCCCACGAGAGCTCACTTCGATCCCAAACACAGCGCGAGACCAACCCAGCGCCGAGAGGCCGAGATCCGTCGTCGGGAACGGGAAATCCGACAAGCGGTGAAGGCCCAGCTTTCCGACGGTTATCGTTCGAAGAGGTTCAG
>NW_010360102.1:10456-27753 GCF_000414095.1 Morus notabilis | reverse complement strand
TCAGCAGAAGCGCGCACGCGGCCTGTGTTTCAGGTGCGATGAAAAATTTAGCCCTGGCCACCGCTGCAAGCTCCGACAATTGCAAGTGCTTCTCGCCGCGGAAGAAGAGCCGGGACGAGAGGAGGGTTGCAGGGAGGAGGGGGAGACGTCGACGGAAGAGGAAGACGAGGCTTCAGAGGAAACGGCAGCCCTATCCTTAAACTCGATTCGGGGGTTCACGACGGCAAAAACCATGAAACTACAGGGGACAATCGGCGAGCGGGAGGTCATCGTGCTGGTGGACAGCGGGGCATCCCATAGTTTCATTTCGGCCCAACTAGTCCAGTAGCTTGCTATTCCCATAGACTTAACAGTCCGGCACAAAATCCAGGTAGGGAATGGGATGAGTTTCCAGGAGAATGGGGTCTGCCGAGGGGTTCGGATACTAGTCCAAGGCTTGGGGGTCGACGAGGATTTTTTCCCGTTTGAGTTAGGCAGCGGAGACGTGGTATTGGGGGTGACATGGCTCAAAACGCTGGGAGAAGTACGGGCAAACTGGGCAAAGTTCACGATGAAGTTTCAGAGGGATGGGAAATGGGTCAGTTGGACGGGGGACCCGTCGTTGAGCTGCTCCCCGGTGAGCTTCCGTTCCTTGACTCGCTCGTGGAGCCCTGGAGAACTTGGAATACTGCTGGAACTCTGCTTAGTGGAGGCTGGCACACCAGAACCGGCAACACCTGCGTTAACCGTGGAATGCGAAAACCTCATCCGCGAATTCAGTGGGGTTTTCGATACACCTAAGGGACTGCCCCCGCAACGAACCAGGGAGCACAGGATCATCTTGCAAGGAGGGGCCTCACCCCTGAACATCCGACCATATAGGTACCCCCACATACAGAAAACTGAGATAGAAAGGCAGGTCTCGGATATGTTGATGTCAGGCATTATCAGGCCGAGCTGCAGCCCGTATTCCAGTCCCGTTCTGCTTGTTAAAAAGGACGGCAGCTGGCGATTCTGCGTGGACTACCGAGCATTGAACTAATTGACGGCGCCCGACAAATTTCCGATTCCCGTCATCGACGAACTATTAGACGAGCTGCATGGGGCCACCGTGTTTTCCAAGCTAGACCTGACCGCAGGCTACCACCAAATCAGAGTTCGGGAGGGTGACGTCGAGAAAATTGCCTTCCGAACTCACGAGGGACACTACGAATTCCTTGTCATGCCTTTCGGCTTGACCAACACCCCTGCCACATTTCAGTCACTGATGAATGCGGTATTTCGCCCTTACCTCCGTAAATTCGTTTTGGTTTTTTTTTTGACATTCTTGTGTACAGCCCTACGCGGGAGGCCCATTCCGATCATTTGCGTCAGGTTTTGACCATCTTGCAGCAGGAGAAACTCGTAGCCAACTACAGGAAATGCTCTTTTGGTAGGGAACGGATTGAATATCTGGGCCACGTGATTTCTGCCGGGGGGGTGTCCGCTGATTCCACCAAAGTCGAGGCCATGCTCTTATGGCCGACCCCGCGGAACATCCGAGAACTCCGTGGGTTCTTAGGCCTTACTGGATACTACAGGAGATTCGTGCAGGGGTACGTGGCTATAGTTAGGCCTCTTACCGAACTACTTAAAAAGGGGACGTTTCAGTGGTCCGACCCTGCCGAAGTGGCCTTCCGCCAGCTGAAGAAGGCCATGACAGAATTACCGGCAATGCCGGATTTCACCAAGTCTTTCGTCCTCGAGACGGACGTGTCCGGAGGAGGGGTTGGGGCCGTGCTCATGCAGGACGGAAGGCCAATTGCTTATTTCAGCAAGGCCCTATCGGCTAGTTCGAGGTTGGCATCGGTGTATGAGCGTGAGCTTCTCGCAATAGTGCTCGCAGTGCAGAAATGGCGCCACTATCTACTGGGCAGGCATTTTGTGGTGCGGTCAGACCAGCAGAGTCTGCGCCATCTACTGGAGCAGCGAGTCCTTCCCCCAGGGCACCTTCGGCTAATAGTCAAACTATTGGGGTACGACTTTGAGGTGCAGTATAAGCAAGGCGCCTCGAACAAGGTGGCCGACGCATTATCACGGAGAGGGCCCGAAAACTCTGCCACCTTCACGGCCTTGTCTGTCCAAAGGCAGTTTGACTCCAAGGCCCTCGTCAAGGAACAGCACGCCGATTCCGAGTGCAGGGAGAGTTTCATGAGATTCGACCAAGATCAACCGCTCAAGGAGGGATACGACATCCGCCAGGGCCTCCTGTTTTTTCGAGGTCGAGTTGTGATCCCGCCCACTTCTCCTTGGGTCTCACGTATCCTACACGATTTCCACACCTCTGTTATGGGCGGCCACTTAGGTTTTTTACGCACTTACAAGCGGATTTCAGCTGTCTTTTTTTGGAAGGGGATGAAGAAGAGTATCAAGGACTATGTGGCCCAATGCTCCATCTGCCAGCACGCCAAGACAGAAGTGGTTTCACCCGCTGGGTTATTACAGCCGCTGCCCATTCCGCACCAAATTTGGGAGGACATATCAATGGATTTCATAGGCGGTCTCCCTAAATCCAAAGGTATGGACACCATTTTTGTGGTAGTCGATAGACTTTCCAAATACACACATTTTTGTCCACTGTCACATCCTTATTCAGCCACACAAGTCGCTGCCCTATTCGTCCGGGACATTGTGCGACTTCATGGGTTCCCCCGCTCCATTGTTAGCGATAGGGACTCCGTTTTCATGAGCCTCTTCTGGCGGGAATTGTTTAAACTACAGGGTACTAAGCTGCACCCCAGCACCGCTTATCACCCTCAAACCGATGGACAGACTGAGGTGACTAATCGGTGCTTGGAAACTTACCTCCGCTGTTTCGCGTGTGACAAGCCGCGACAGTGGCTCTCTTTCTTACCATGGGCAGAATACTGGTTTAATACGACGTATAATGCGTCTATTAAACGCTCCCTCTTCCAGGTAGTGTACGGGCGTGACCCTCCTGCCCTCTACCGTTTCATAGAGGGAACAGCAGCGGTCGACACGGTTGAAGAGCAGCTGCAGCACCGCAACCAAATGTTGGACACCCTTAAACATCATCTCCTACTAGCCCAGCAACGCATGAAGAAATTCGCCGACAAACACCGTCGAGAGGTCCAATTCTCCCCTGGAGACTTAGTGTTGCTCAAACTACGGCCCTACTTCATGAAATCTTTGGCCCGGAAAATCAATGAAAAGCTTAGCCCCCGGTTTTATGGGCCATTTCCAGTCCTGGTGCGTGTGGGACAGGTCGCATACCACCTGGATTTGCCGGCTACCGCCAAGATACATCCGATATTCCATGTGTCCCAGTTGAAGGCTTTCAATGGTAACTTGGAGCAGGGGCAACCCCTGCCGGAACAGCTTACTGGCGACTTGGAACTCATCGTGCAACCAGTTGCAGTCTTGGAGGTGCGCACCATCAGCACTGGGGGGTGTCAGGTGCCTGAGGTCTTGATCCAGTGGGCGGGTTTACCAGCATGGGATGCGACATGGGAGCCACTGGCCACAATAACCGAACAATTTCCTGCTTTCAACCTTGGGGACAAGGTTGCTCTTCAGGAGGGGGGTAATGTTAGGCACCCGCCCCTTAGGTTTGTTTATGCCAGGAAAAGAAAGAAGGAAGGGGCAGGGGTAGTTCCGGGATTGAACTTGAATTAGCTGGAGGGAAGTTTGTTACAAGAAGGTCTTGGGCGGGTGAGGATCCCGAGAGTCTGTTAGGGAGAGTGAGTAGAATAAATAGGAGAGGTCTGTAATGGAAAAGGGCAACGAGAATCTTTGAGAGAACTTAGGAGGTGGAGGTTAGGAGGAGTCCTCGAACTCTCCTTCATTTTATTTTCCCCAGTGTATTTGTTTCCTGTAATTTGGCTTTGCCTTGATCAATATAAGAAACCAGACCACTTTTCTGGTTGAGTTCTTCACTATTCCATCATAAATATCGTTAAATTGCTAGGTTCCTAACACTTTTCCCATACCGTACCAGTTACCGTAAACGATTGCTCTTAACAGCAAAGATGTTTCACCAGATTTCCAAATACACACACACATATACACAAAGCACTAAACTTAGATTTATTAGATTTGTTGGCAAAACATCAGCATTAAACTCGATATTTTAGCAACAGTGCAAGAGTTTAAATGTATAGACTGCCCCCACGAAACGTGAATCTTTGCTGGTGGAAAAAAAAAGGCTTAACAGGGTTTTGATCAAACAAAATGGCTCAAGTTTTTGGTTCTTGCAGATTGCGGGTTATTTGGATGCAGTTAAATGGAAGGAGGGTCACGGTCAGGAACAGTATGCTTCTTTTTATGAAGAATCAAATACCTAGTTTCTCTTTGAACATCAACAGAGAAAGCTCTCAAGCCTTATATATTTTGTTTAAAATGTTGGTTTTCGACGTTTCTATGACCTGTCTAATTCTCTCTGTTTCTGTTTGCTTATTTTCCCTTCTGGCATTACCTTGTCTTTTGGGCGTGTGTTCCACTTTAGAACTTATTCTCAACAATAATCAGTCTGTTTTTTCCCCTAAAAAAAAAATCTGCTTACCAGCTAACATCCGAGCTATTATCTACTTTTAGGAGATGGTCAACACCACTAGAACCAGTTACTATGAATTCAGACGGACTTCCATAAGGAATTGTAGCCTGCACCACAAAAAAAAAAAAAAAAAAAAGAAGAAAGGAAATAAGGTGACCACCGCCAAAATTGTCACAACATAAATAGTTCCTGAATGCAATGCATATATGGGTCATTCCCCCACATGACATGATAAATGCTAAGGCCAAAAACCAACTTTTTCTAAACCCTGGACTACAAAAAACTTAATAAAGAAAAAAATTAAGAATCAATACAGTTGTGGCTGGTGAAAACTTTTCAGTGTGTACAACACTACTGGAGCCACTGCCCTTAATACTGTAAGCGTCCCTTTTAATTGCCAATGTAGCTTGTTCCCATATATCAATATATCCAGCCTGAAAAGGGGAAGAGAGATAACAACATGGCCTACAAATTAGTAAATATGTTTCTACAACTGGCAGCGAAAGAAACCACAGATTAGTAACTTTAAGAGGCATTCAAAGATATGTCATACCGACAACAATACTTTATAAGAAGCATGGCCACTATGAAGAGTCTTCTCGATGTGGTTTTGCATTTCAGGATCTATGACAAAAGAGAATTAAAAAATGGATTTTTTACCCCCAAAACAATATCAATGTATAGAGAGAAATAGAGGGCCGTAATGGATAAAAATTGCCCAAGTAAGAAATGGAGCTAGCACCGAATATATATATATATATATATAGACACACATACACAAATGTGTGTGTGCACACACATCATATGTGATAAAATTTAACCTCTTAACCAACTTAACAAAAGACAACAAGAAACAGGGAAGAAAAATTACTCACCACACGTGATCTTTTTGTTTCCATTGGCAAAGACCTTTACAAGCTCGCCCTATGAAAGAAAAGTGAGAAGATTATAAATATGTGTGTATATATTATGTATTATGAATGTGTAATCGTCCTAATTTACATAATTTACAATTGCATTGTCCTCGTAATAGAGTGTGCAGTTCTTTTGCTTTCCACTTTAATAATAATTCACAAAGATTATCAAGTGATAATGTGACCCATATTAGATGCCTTTACAACCAGCAAAGAGCACATACTTTTCGCTTCCTGTTATCTAAAGGCTGGACTTCAATAGCAAGGTACGTATCAACATCATCTGCAGTGACAAGATAATTTGGTTGTTTGGCACCTGCCATAAAACGAACCACAATGCAGATATCTTTGAGGAAGAAGCATAGAGGGGGAAAAAAAAAAACAAAAAAATATGATCGCGGGGTGAAAGGATAAGAAATAGTACCCTCAATATAATTGACAGATCCATCTTCTAGATGACGCACCCACTGAAAATGCAAAAGATAATGCAAGCTCTGTTAGTCTGCAGTTTACATGAGTATCTGACAAACCCGCACGAAATAATGGTTTTGTGGTGTATTACAGAGGACACAAGAGACGAAATAGAGATTTCACTGTTGAAAAAAAAAAAAAAATTACACCTCAAAATTACAGCTGGTTGTTCCATTGATAGAGTACCCACATGCTTGAAGTTCACGTCCTGGATAAGCTTCACCTGAAATCTGGAGGTCATGTATTGCTGGTAAGAGATCGTCATCTGCAGCTGTGTACCGCAAAATATTTAACTTCATAAGAAATCGAACTATGATATATGCCAAAGCTTATAATGAAGTAGCTAATAGGAATTGCCAAGCACTTTTTTTGGAGAAGCAAATAGAAGCGATGAGTCTAAAGTTCCATAGATACTAGAAATTCATTACCCTCTGAAAATGAGGAAGAAGGCTCTTCTAAAACCGGTGGTAGGTAAGGCGAATATGAAGAGCTGAGATCGTCCAATGTTGTCATGTAAGGAGGGTGTGCTGAACTCCAATTTGCAGGCATTTCTCTCTCATTTGGGTTACCTTCTGCATCTTGGTCATCAATGTCACTGTTTCGGACAGGGTCCCGAAATGTGACCTGTTTATTGGAGGTTTCTTCACTGTACTGAGTAACATGTGTGTCACCCCGACTCATAGGTACTTGTGTAGGTAGATCTTGTGCTACCGAAGTCCTGCCAAATATGGGGACACATTAGCGAGAGACCTAACTACAATTGTCAAACAATTTGAACACATTATGGAACAAGCAGCAACCCACCAACATTCTCTAGATATACATAGAGGTAGACATAATAATCAGTAATACGAACAAGGAAAGAAATTTCAAGAGGAAAGGAGTGCATGATAGAATTAGAGGTCAGATCATTGAGATCCCTTGGAGGATAGTAGAGAGAGAGAAAAAAATGAAACGATGGGAGAATTACAGGAAACTATTTTTTTCCCCCTTCTCTTGATAGCAAAATTACATTAAACATATTTTAATCATTTATTTTACTCATTAAAATAAAAGGGGAAGAAAATGACAGAAGCTTTAAGGAACAATTGAACTCGGTCCCATGTCCATCAAAGAAAAAATCATACTACAGCCTTACAGTAGAAACAAAAGCAGAACATCCTTAAATTTGTTCAAAGTGGAAAACAAAGTCGACAAAAACTACGCACTTTTACAAAGAGACCCATTTTTTTCAAAAAAAAAAAAAAATTGAAAGTATTCTTATTCTTAATAACCATATTCCATCAACACATTCCGAAGCACTCCCATTAACTGCTGCAACTCCACTAAAGAAAAGCATTTTGACTTCTTCCTAACATGATTGGTCACCATTAATGCAACAACGCAAAAGTTCGACGAAATTAGAACCCACCAACAAATGCAGATGGTTGTAATTTGTATTCAGTTCACAGAAGCAGTCTCCATTTGACCAGGCTCACCTGCTTGCAAGAGGTGAATACCTCACCACGTCATCGGGTTCCAAAAGTTTTGCTGCACCACCAACGCCATCGCCCTGTTGACGAACCAATATATCCCAGTCTGTATTTGTTTGACCATCGGGAGTAGACAATGGTGCTTTTCCATGGGAGTATGTTGGCTGAGGAACCAATTCAAGCCCATTTGTAGGGCTCTGAAAAAACAAACAATAATTATAAGAAAAATCTAGGGAAACACTAAGAGAAGACATAGTAAAAATATGAGCATACTGAAGTCGCCAATGCTGCGCCAATGGAGGGAGAAGGAGAGGGCGGGGCAACATTTGAATGGTTTACATCCGAACGCCAAGGGGTCAGCTGATACTGTGATTCCTTTAGCTTTGACTAGGAAGAACGAAGTAATATAGACACCCACAGTCAATTTAGAAAAGACCAAGGCTTGCTTCAAACAATTTATCACAGATTGACAATTGGCATCAAGAATTTAGGACAGATTAGGCATGCTACTGATAGTGCAGCATATATAAAAATGCATTCGCAATACATACCTCAGTAAGGAAAAGTTTCTCTTGCAAATGTTTGAAAAGAACCTGCAAAAAGAAGAAGACAATCGTAAACAAACTCGAGATATATGTTTAAAAGGTTCGAGCGATACAAAGGAACAAAAGTATTACCACAAGAAATCATGATATTTAAAAACAAAGAGGATAAATTCCCTTCAACATACCTAGAATTTCAAATGAGTGTTGGCATAATTTCCACATCACTCCTATTCTCCCATGATCCCCACCCGAGAGAAAAAGAAAAACATACAATTGGAAGGTAAAGGTTTTCAAAGAAATCACTGTTTAAAGTATACCATGAAATGGCATCGTCTTCAAAACCTAAAATGCATACTAAAAGTTTTTACTCTTTTTTTTTTTTTAAATATAAAAAAGTAAATACACACACACACACACACACACGGCAAGTGGTAGATGAATAGTCTTGGTGTGAACTTTAAGAGAGAGAGAGAGAGATAAAGGGAGATGACTAATAAGATGAGCTAAGAATGAAAAGCTTTATTCATGTAACAAAAAAAGATGTCAAATTCAAACTAATCTATATTTGGAGGGTGGCGTTTTTATCTACTCGAAACACGATACTACCAAAGACTATCTAAGGCTGACCTTGACATTGCTGACAATTGATTGGGCATCGGGAACAGGTGGCTGCAGAGAGTACTCTGCAAGAAGAGGCAACAATGACGAAATAAATGTTGATCTTTCTTGTTGTGCATCCTGGAAAAAACAAAGACAAAAACAATTGCACATTTGAGCTAAAACTACAGTAAAATAATTTCTCTATGAACACCATTCGCGGCATCAAAAGAGCCCATAGAGAAATCATGAGCGTCAAAAGAAAGAACACCTGTAATGCATATGTGAGACGTATATTTTCTTCAATAATATCCTGTCTGTATGATAGAGCTTTGGATGCAGCATCAACAAGCTCCTGTTGCTGCTGATCAAATGCCTAGTAGAATGATAATAACAACATCCATCAAAAGATAATTCCAAACCACCAAACAAGAAGGCAGAGACAAAAGAATCTTTTTGTTTCATTTAATTGATAAGAGAGAAAACATTTCCAAGTGGGTTAATGTCTAGCCTCTAGAAAACCAGAAATATAAAGAGATGTAGTATTGACAACGGAATATGAAAAATGTTCTGCCCTCCCTCCCTACCAGACGCATATAAGCAATTCGCTTCTCCAGAACGTGTTTTTCATTACGTACTTGCGCTTCCTGTCATAAAAATTAATCGAATGTGTTAGGATTAGATTGCAAAGATGCTGATTAGTTAGTTAGAGCACTGTCCACGTGTAAAGCTTGCATTGGCAGACTCTAGTTATTGTAACAGAATTAGTTAGTTGTACTTTTATCTAGTTCTAGTACTTACAGAGCAACTGCTCTACAAAGAGAGAAGTATGATACAAATCGAGTAAATATCCAAGCATCATTTATTATTATTATTATTATTATCGTTATTGTTTTACCTTTATAGAATAATCAGCAAGGTGTTTGCGGAGCTGCATAATCTCTTCTTCATGATCCTGAATCTTAAGAGCGAGATCCTATTAAAAATTAAAAATACTTGTGAGCTCCATTAAAATAAAAATTAAAAAGAAAAAAAAAATGTTAAGCTAATAGAGAAGTTTCATTTCGTTTTGTAATTGGAAAATGACAAGTACCCGCTTCCAGAGGGTGTTAGGGTTATTAACGTCGGCCACCGGCATCAAGCCTTGTGCAGACATGTTTAACCGCGGATCATACTCTCCTTCCATTTGAAACCTACAAAGAGCCAAAAAAAAAAAAAAAAAAAAAGAGAGTAAATTAGGATTTAGAAAGAAAGAAGCATGAATGATTCGAAGTGAAATAATGTCAACAACAAGAATACCTTGTGGGTAAGAATGATGCTGTGGACGGAGAAGAGAGGGCGGCGGCGGCGGCGGCATTATTGGCAGAAGAAGGCTGAGCAGCGGAAATGGAGCCGTTAATCTTGGCGGAGGAGTTGGAGAGTAGGGTGGTGGTGGTGGTGGTTTTGGGATGATTTTGTGTTGCAGAAATGTCATCACTGTCATGTTCATGTTGTTGTTGTTGTTGGTGGTGGTGGTGGTTTGGTAGTACTTGGTAAGATCCAACATGAGACCTTGTTTGTAATTGTGACATTGACTCCTCTACTTTCTGCCCAAACCAAATTCACCATTTCTAAATTCAATTCAGCTTTTCAGTTTTTGTTGATTTTAGTCAAATGACACAAGAGAGGACAACAAGACTCAAACTTTCTTAAATAAAATCTTTCAAAATAAAATAAATGAATTACATAATTTGATGAATTGATTGTTGATAAGAAAGAAAGAAAGAAAGACAAATACTATACTTGATAGCGGTCGAGAAGGAGAATCTTGTGCTGGAGCTCAGCGCGGAGGCGGTTGTTCTCTTCGACCTGTTGCTTAATGGTTGCCTCGGCAGCTTCCACGGCTTTCATAACCTGAAAAAGACTGCTTGAATTCTTATTATCGTTTTCGTTATTCTCATCATCAAACCCTAACTTCATCCCTGACAATTTCTCCGCCACATCGTACCCATTCTCCATCGCCGCCGCTACCTGACCTCAGGAGATTCAATTCCAATTCCAATTGATTTTGATTTTTAGGGTTTTTCTTTCCTTCTTTCTTTCTTTCTTTCTTCTTCTCCTTCTTCTTCGATTGAGAAGATGGAAATAATAATAATAATAATAATAAACGGGTATCGAACTGAACTATCGCTCCATAGTCTTACTCAGAGACTCAGACTCAGCCCAGCTCAGCACCGAAAGCTGAAGATTGTAGTTTGTTTTTTTTTTTTTTCCCCCTTAATTCTTAATTCGATTTTATTACCCCAAAACAATATTACTAATTAATAAATTAATTAAAAAGAGATTTTCAGCAGGTCAAATTTTTTTAAATACTGAATCTACGTATTTTTTAATTTTTATGTGATATGCATATTTAATTTTTTTAAATATTGAATATGTATATTAAGTACTGAAAAAAATTAATTAATTAAAAGCCATTTTTAGAGAATTAATTAAAAGCCCCTTTTAAAAAATATTTATATAAATTAGAAGCAAATTATTAAAAATAAATAATCATAGTAAAGTAAAAAAAAAAAAACCAAATATTATGTATGTGTCAAAAAATCTATTGTATACGTATCGTCTTATCTTCAGCCAAAAATTGCTGGAAAAAAACTCTCGTCATATACAAGGCTAGGCCAGTATTAATACGTGTATACGTTCATATTACTTTTTTTTTTTTAGTGTGTATATTGATCTTAAATAACTCGTATATAATAATTTCATAAAAAAAAAAATACGCATATAGATTATGTAGTGTTCCCATGCCACGCGCTGCTATATATATTTTATCGGAAACAAATGATGATTGATGATTATGATGAAATGCTCCATCATATAACCTTATGTCACACTACAATATCATTTCTTCCATCATAGCCCCGCTGACATTTCTCATGCTTGCCCTTTACGCCATTCCTTCTCTAATCTATCTATCTATCTATCTATTGTATAATGTATATGAGCCAATTGTTGAGCAAGACACACTTTATGGGGGTGTAAATTGATTTGTGCCATGAGCTAGATAATTTTTAGATTCTTTGCCACGCGGTTGAAATAGTGAGACTGAAAACCTGAAAACTACCTCCAACGTCCAAAATTTTGTGATGAATTTGTATATTGTTTTTTGAGTAATTAACACGAATGGTCTCAAACTTGTCAAAAGGTGACAATTTAGTCCCTAATTTTTTTTTTTTAACGAAACGAGTCCCAAACTATTTAAAAGGGTGTAATGTCATCCTTTCTGTTAAATGCTGTCTAAAAATAGAGATCAAATCCTAACCTATTAAAGTCGATTGAGACTAGGAGGCGTTTGGTTCATGGATTAGAATCATGAGATTAAAATCATTTTTGATTTACGTGTATTTTTTGTGAGAGAAAACACTGTAGCGAACCATAAACCATGATTCGAATCAAGGTACGAATCCTCTTACTAAACACACCCTAAAAAATCACCTCATAAAGAAATAAGGGACCATAATGTCACCCTTTTAGGTTATCATGTCGCTACTTTTTAGACGGCATCTGACAGAAAGGATTACATTGCACCATTTTAAATAATTTAGAATTCGTTTCATAAAAAAAAAAGTTTGAGAACCAAACTGTCACCTTTTAAAGAGTTTAGGAACCATTTGTGCAATTTACCTTTTTTTTTCTCATAACATAAATCCTTCCAAGCCATGAATTTGTAGCATTCCTATAAAGAGCCCAATAAGAGCGAATCAACATACCACATTTTTTAAATTTCAACTTTTACTACAAATTTTGAGCATTGTAATAATGTGCCTCTCAAATTTTAAAGTATATCTTTTGTTTCTCATAAACTAACATTGAAACGAAATTCAACCCTTCTGTTAATCTATGGGCAAAATTTACCACGTTACAAAATATGAGATAGATTGAGGTGTGAAATAATAACCTTACTCTAATAACAATACTTAGGTGACGTTTGATTTATGGGTTCAAAATCATGGTTCATGATTCTAATTTTTAAAATTTAAATTTTTTGTGAGAGAAAAATACTGTAGTAAAACCAAGAACCATGATCCTAAACCAGGCAGAATATTTAAAATAAACGCCGCCATAGTTGTGAAAATTGAGGAGTTAAAGTCTAATCTAAATTAATGTAACTAATTGTCATGACCGGGAAATTTATCAAAATAATTGTATGAGATAAAATTTTTTGAAATTCTTTGTATTATCATAATAAGTATTTGTTGATATAAATATGGAATTGCAAGTTATAAGCTAAAGTTCAAAAATTTATGAGGTATGATGCATTGACTGATTTTCAGACTACATTTAAGAATAAGGTACATAACACTGTGTTAAACCCACGAGTGGGTAAACACATGAATATTAAGGTTAAGAAATGGAAACTAATTGACAAACATCAATTCTAGGATTTTAGAAATAATTGGCACGAAACACAGACAAAAAGGGAGTTTGGAGAGCTGAACCAAGAAAATTGAGATTTTCGACCGAATAGGGTTGACCAAGTCAAAATTTATTGACCAAGAGTCAATTAATAAGTCACCCTTTACAGGATAGTCAAGGTTGAACAAAGTTGACTTAGTTGATTAACTGTCTGAAAAATGCGGGTAAAACGCGTACTAGATAGGAATTAAACTGAACCAAAATAAAATAGTTATTAGAAATGGATGGTTGACATTTAAGGTGAAAAATTAGATGAAGGGCTGAGATTGAGGCATGTGGAATGCAAGGTGGCCAGCCAAGCTTAGTGAAGAAGGAAAGAAAAGATATTTTTGCTAAAATTTGGTGAAATTTTGCAAAAAGGTCCCTCAAAAGTGCTAAAATTACATTTGAGTCCTCCCACTTTATTAAGTCCGGTTTTTAAGAGATAAAAATACCCCAAAATGTTCAGTTTTCATGCTAAGAACAGAGAGAACTCAGCCAAAGAGAAAGGAAGAAAAAAAATCACCCAAAGTGAGAAAAATGAATTTTGATCGAAATTGACCAAACGACACCGCTAGTTCGCGTCAATAAGGATTTCTCTTCATTCTCTAAGGTAAATTTTGGTTTTCTTTTCAATTTTTTCTACCTTGGCTGCATGTTTAAGTATGGGGAAAACCATGAAAATTTTTTGCTTCAGATGATGATTAAGCTTGGTGTTGTTAAGAACTTGAAAATCTAGTGATTAAGGAGGAATTCTAGGTTAATTGACCTTTGCTTCAAGAAATTCTTGGTAAGGAGAATTTTTGTGGAAATATGGAGAAATCCTAGAATTGTGATGTTATTGAGGATTAAATGGAAAGAGAAAGAATAAGAATTGTGTTTGATGGTGGAAACAACGGATAAAACAAGCTAAAGTTAGCTCGGGAAACCTAGGAAAATAGGTGGAACTCTGTTGAAATTTAGTTTGAGCATTTTGAACTAAACCGGTTTTCATGAGGAATAAGGGATTAAGATGTGAAAATTAAGTCAATTTGATAATCGGTGATGTATAGAAACCGAACACAATTTGAATTCACAGATTTGGACCAAAATTGGAAATTAGGCCCATGACTGAGGAAGGTGCACGGTTTTAGTGTGAATTCTTGAGATAGAAAATATTTTGGGATTGAATACCAAACATAAGGATTGTAGACCTTTCCGAATTAAATTTTAATATAATTATTGATCTTAGATTTTGAATCTAATGACCAGAAATTAATGCAATAGGATCGATTAACGATTGAAGTCAGAAAGCATCAAGTGAGACAAAGGACGCGACATTAGCAAAACTTCTGTAAGTATCAGTAGTTGTTCTTGTCTACAACGCGAATAACTTATTTCTCTATGTTGCTCAATCCGAGCACATTGTAGACTAAATGTGTGCTACAATGTGAATGACTCCTGAATGTTGGATACAACGTTATGCATGTATCTACAAGACTTAAGTAGCAGTAGAATTTTATTCTGTGAAAAATATGTATTGACGTCAAGGCGAGGTCAAGTTAAGAGAAAAAGTTAAACTTTAACAAAAAGTCAATCTCATGATAAATTGCTCAAAAATGCACAAAGTCATAAGATTTAACTAAAGTTACCGTTTCAATGAGAAAAGTTGATAAACGGTAAGAGATCAAACATCTTGTTTGTACCAGCCTTCAAAGGAAAGGTTATTATGAGACTATGAAAGAAATGAAACTGTGACTGAGTTGGATTGGTTAGCTACCCCATTCTTCACTGGTTATGCGCACTATGGTACAACAAGATAGGGTCCATAAGAAGTAAAAGACAAGAAAATAAAAAAAAACAGAAACCGTTCCATATAAGGGTATGATATCTGTAAAGAAGAATGAAAAGAATAAAAACACAATATGAAAGTCGTTCAGAATGTGAAAATACAATGTGAACGACTAAAGAGAGACGAAAACTGAGCAAAGTGTGTAATGAAAGAAGAAGAACATAAGCCACACATGTCCTAGTAGTACAAAGTGTCTTAAGATATATGACATGTATGCATATATGGGTATGCATAGTTACTACATCTATTATGACCTACTGTTACTTGCTGAGCGAAAGCTCATTAAGTTTGTTCGTGTTGTAGGAAGTTCGGGTAAGGCACCGGCTCCCTGAAACTTGTTGCTGGGTGTTGGGGCTCTTTTGGCGCAGGCCTGTCGACGTAGAGGGTGCGAAGCTCGTGGCCTCATTTGATTGGTCCATGTTGTATGTGCGTCGATCGTACCTTGTCAGTACGTCGATCGACAGAGGCTAGTGAGCTTCTGAGTGTGATTTTTGACGTCAAAGACGGCCCAAGTGATGACGTTGGCCCCGGATGACCCCGAGGACAGCGGTATCTGAGGGCGACACCTGTTGCGATTCCGGCTCTGAGATGGTGAAGAGTTTTCGATGAAGACTTCTAGTGAGCACATAGTGTGGGAGATGAATGTAACTCGTTTATGGAGGAGGTCCCTAAGTGGGTAATGGGGTTATACCTCTCTGTTTATGAACACAATGATTCCGACAGACGTAGTGTGTGAAGGGAGCAAAACACTCAATCTCGGGGTGCTGGGCTGTGGTTAAGGGCTTTTGGTGTTTCGGGAGCTTTTTTACCACTTCCAATGGGGAGAACACCTAGAAACTTGTTGTAGAGGGACTCTGCCAGAAGTTATGGAGAATATAATTCTCCGCCGGTCGCTCTGATAGAAACCAGAAATCCAGAGGAATTAGAACAGAGTACTTTGATCTGCCATTCTCCCTCCTTTCCCATGTATTGTTGTCCCCTTCGAGAGGTTTGGACAACATTATTTATAGACTAGGATCGTGGTAAGAGGGGAGGAAAGTTTCCCCACCAGCCATTTTGAACCTTGGCTGAAATCCCCCTAAAGGTCCCCATCGGTAAGACATTTCTAGTGGGATTTAGGGGCAACTTTCGTTGGTCCTCAGAGGAAGGTTTACCCCAGCAGTGAATGTAGTAGGTCACTAGGCAGCCATACATGGCTCTGTGGCCATTTTGGGTGAGGTCAGAGAGTGGCAACCACATGGTCAAGAGATTGCCCCCTCTTATTCGTGTGTATTCTGGCCTTTTATGGTTTTTTGAGGAAGGGGCTGCATTTGACCCCTGGAAAGGCAGAAGGAAGTGAACAAAAGAACAAAAGAAAGACATAAAGAAACGATGTTTTGTGTCTTAGTGCAAGGTAATGGACCAATAGGTTTTTCTACTGCAAGCTTAGGTAATTTGTTTTACTCGGTCTAATTTTCTCCATAACCACGTTATCCTAATTCCCTCATAGATCCAAGACCACCCCAAGTGGGCCAAGGATCTAATTGGGCTGAATAAAATGGGCCCGGTCACGTTCCTTGGCCTGCCAAACCACGGCCCACATGGAAGTCTCCGAACGTGGCTTGCGTCCACGTACCATACCTGGAGTCGTATTTATTGAATTTGGGCTGGGCCGACACGTTGTAAAATTTTGGGTATCAACATTAGCCCCCTTCTTTGTATAGGCTATGCAGTGTAGCGAGATAGGCCATTCAATCAATCTTTGCGCCTGACAATCCATTTTGTCAGTGTTGGTGTAGAATCAAGTTGTTAGCTAAATCCATTTGTGTAGAAGCAAGTCATGTTGGGAATGGTTTCCTAGAAGCATGAGATGTAATAGGATATTTATTATTTAATTAATAAAAGAGTTTATTCATCATTTTATGTGCATATATTTATGAATATTTTATGAATATCAAATGAAAATTCCATGATTATTTATGTAACCTTAAACATTGTATATAAGTGTTGTATACAAGAGGATAATGCTTAAGGATAATAATAAAAAATGTTGTTCATAATGAGATTGTGTGGAACAAGGACACATACACAATATGAATTTCTAATAATTTTCGTTAAGCATAGAAATTCTAATTGAGTCTACCGATGGTCATATATATAATGATCTTAATCCTGAGTTCTTAACAAACTCCTATTTATAGATTTGTGTTTTTTGATTTACTCGGTATGGATTCTGAGACCCTGAATCCTATTCCTTGTATTTTGGAGACATGATGAAGTAGGTAGCCGGGAATGTTATTATAGATGGAATCCATTCCTTCTTGAGAAAGAAGTAGATAAATAATTCTCTTGAGTGTTGATTCGGTACTTGGATTAGTAAGAGCGCTCTGGTTCATGAATGTGTTTTATGAATCACTATCCATTAGAGAATCAATGGTACTCAATGATGAAGATATAATTAGAGAGGTTAACGGATTCTACCTAGCTCTAATTATGAATTATTTATGGATGATTGATCTATAT
>NW_010360102.1:9164-10257 GCF_000414095.1 Morus notabilis | reverse complement strand
ATTATTTAAATTTGAATGTGAATCATGAACATAATTTAAATTTATCCTTTTAAACTTATTTGATAAGTTGTTCAATTTAGAATTCAAATTAATTTAAGTTTGACTTAAATTCGAATTTGAATTTGAATTAAAATTGGACTACAGGATAAAGGATGATTTTCTCTTCCTTCACTATCTGCAATTGGCGCCACACACAGGGATAGGAAACCCTAGGGTTGGCCGGCCATAAGGAGATAAGAGAAAGGAGAATTTTTGTTCAAAATTCAAATAAGAGATAGAGATTTGATTCCTTCTGGAAGTTTGACTTCTACTCTATAAATAAGATATGATAAAAAATTACGCGTGACAATTTTTTTAACCTAATTCTTGAGGGCTGGCCGAATTCCCAAAAATAGAGAGAGAAGGAAAATTTTTTTCTCCCAAAAATTCCACATCGTGCATGCGTTGGTGTTTGTGGAAAATTTGAGTGTTTGATCTAACCCGTTTTAGTCTCGAGTGTGCCCACACACACGTCTACGTAGATTCAAGGAATTGACGTGGAAGACTTTAGTTTTCTAAACACAAGGCTTTGGAGCAAGGATCGTTCGTGGTCAAAGAACTCAAGTTATCATCCAAGTCGGCCTCTAGGTATTTTTTCTAATTGAGTTCTTAATATATAAATTAATATGATTAATTTATTCATGCATAAATTAATATAATCTATAGAGTATCTCAAAAATTTTGTGAAAATTTTTATTATACTTGATCCGCCTCCACCACACTTCCGCATCCAAATTCGATTCGGTTACTAACAATTGGTATTAGAGCGGTCTATAGACGATATTAATTTATACTTCGATTATTTAATAATAAAAATTAATATATTAAATATGTGATATTTAATAATATATGTATGTGATGGGTAGGCACATGCATTTATGGATGTTTATATTTAATTCACGTTGATAAATGTATGGATGATGGATTTGGTCGTTAATTATATGGTTCCATGGATCGGTTATATTCATTCATTATAAATTATTTGTAATTAAATTCGGGATTAGAATTATTGTAATTCTAAGATTTGGGTAGAATTAGGGTTTTGATTTTGAAT
>NW_010360102.1:4736-8807 GCF_000414095.1 Morus notabilis | reverse complement strand
CGATCGCTCAGTGCCCAGACAGTCCGCGTGGGCACACGACCAGTGCGCGCCCAGTCTGCGTGGACGTACGACCATCCCGCGCGCGTGCGCACCCAGGCGTGCGGCTGGCGGCCCAGATTCGGTAACTGGATCCCGAACGGGCCCGAGGGTTTCTGAAACCCTCCTAATGCGTGCTGAAGGATCCAAAAAAGTTCCGGACTCTAAGGAAGGTGAAATCCGACCCGAAGATAAATAATGAAGTCGAAGAATAAAGAACTCGAGAATCGAAGACCCGTTGATGTAACGGAAGAAAATAATTATTGTAATTATTTATTTATTAAATTGTGTTGTAATTTATTTTTTCCATGGGACCCGGTCAAATCCATCTCAATAGCCGATTGCATATATTTATATTTTATGTTGATAATTATATATTATATGTCCATGCATATAACATGCTATATAGATATATTGTGCCTACTTATATATTTCAAAACATGCCATGCATACACGCGCATTTATTATTATTTATTTTATTTATTATAAAAGGGTTTTAGAAAAATAAAATAAAATAAGAACCATGCGCTAAAATCTATTTAATGTGATTAAATTGATTTAAGTTGCAAAATTGATTTGTAAAATAATGTTACATGTGAAATTGAATTTAAGAGTTTAATTTTGGAATTTCACATATCCGAAAAATAAATTGTTTATTTTGAGAACCATGAGATGTTTTTCAAACAAAATACATATTTAAAAAATAATGTGTGGGAGAGGGTTGTACGACAATACAACCCACTGGTCTCCGTCGTTAGTTCAACACCGTGAGATTCGAAAGGGGCTTCACGGCAGCACCGATTCCGCACTCCCAACGGAAAGTGTTCTGTCAAATCAATAACAATGTTGACTTCCTAGCGATAGGATTCAAGGATGTATTTCCGGTTTGACCTACCATACGGCAGCACTCCAGAGTTAAGTCTGTAGAATCTGAAACGATGGATTACACTCATAAAAATATAATCAAATTATTGATCATATTTTTGACCAAAATTAACGGTAATTAATAAATATGAAAATATGAGATATTTTGATTATATTTATTAATTGAAAAGGTCTCGGTTTAATTTGTGATATTTTGACCTACCCTACGGCGGCCCTATATTCGTTGTAAATTAGATTATCGTTGGCACCTAAAATTAAAACATGATTTATGTATTTTTCATGTGCATCATGCATCATATTTAATTGTGCCTAAATTCACATGCTTTTGATATTCATGCAAATAAAATGATTAGATGAATATTCTACTTATTTCCAGCAACATGTCAAATCCTATTATCACACTACTTGCGACTGAAAAACTAGACGGTGATAACTACGCTAAGTGGAAAAGTAACATGAACATATTATTGGTCTGCGAAGACTACAAATTTGTCCTAGTAAAGGAATGTCCTCAAGAACCCACGGCTAATGCATCTAAAATCGCAAGGGAGCCTTATGATAGCTGGATCAAGGTCAACAACAAAGTAAGGTGCTTGATGTTGGCCAGCATGAGCGATGTGCTTCTCAAAAAGTATGAGGAGATGGAGACGACTTATGAGATAATGGAGTCTCTAGAAGCCATGTTCGGCGTTCCATTAGAGAAGGCTCGTTTGGATGCTGCAAGCGCTTTCATGAATGATAAGATGAAGAAAGGCTCTTTGGTCAAGGCACATGTTTTGAACATGATTGATCACCTCCATGATGCGGAGCTCAATGGTGCCAAAATCGATGAAGCCGCCCAAGTTGGCATCATCTTGGAAAGCCTATCCCCTGATTTTCATGAGTTTGTGAACAACTTTGTTATGAACAAGAAAAAGTCCAACCTCATTGAACTCATGAATGACCTGCAAAACTTCGAATCCACCAATAAGAGAAGGGGATGAGAAGCAAATGTTGTTGTTGCAGGAGGCTCTGGTAAAAACAAAAGAAAGGACCGAAACCAAGGGAAAGGGAAGAAAGGAAAGAACAAGAAACCCAGGAAGACTAAGGGCCCCATCCAGAAACCCAAGGGAAAATATTTCCACTGTAATGGTGAAGGGCACTGGAAGAGAAACTGTAACAAGTATCTCGAGGAGCTGAAAAAGAAAAGGGAACAAGGTAAATCAGATTTACTAGTCCTTGAAACATGTTTAGTAGAGGGTGATACCTCGGCCTGGATAATTGATTCGGGAGCAACTAATCATGTTTATTTTTTTTTTGCAGAGTCTTAGTTCTTACACCAAGCTAGCCGATGGGGACTACACGATGAAAGTGGGTAATGGCGCAAGAGTTTCAGCAAAAGCAGTGGGAGAAGTTAGACTTCGTTTTAGGGAAAATAAATTTTTAGTTTTGAACAATGTTTATTTTATTCCAGACATTCGTAGAAATTTGATTTCTGTGGCTAAGTTATTCGAACAATTATTTAAAGTTTATTTTGATAATGAATTTGTTCATATTTCTCGAAATGGTTTAAATATTTATTCTGGACGTATGGATGATGGTTTATATTGTATAAAGGCAATACCTAACTCACTGCTTAATACTGAAATGTTCAGAGTTACCGAACCTAAGAATAAAAAGCAAAAGATTTCTCACGAAAATAACACATATCTGTGGCATCTTCGACTTGGTCATATTAACCTAAATAGGATTGAAAGACTGGTAAAGATGGTCCTTTGCACGAGCTAACAGTTGGCGAGCTTCCGATATGTGAATCTTGTCTGGAAGGTAAAATGACCAAGAGGCATTTTACAGCGAAAGGAAAAAGAGCTACAGAACCCTTTCAGCTGATACATTCAGATGTATGTGTACCGTTAAACATTCAAGCTAGAGGAGGTTACAAATATTACGTCACCTTCATTGACGATTATTCGAGATATGATTATGTTTATCTAATGCAACGGAAATCCAAAACTTTTGGAAAGTTTAGAGAATTCCGAGCAGAAGTTAAAAAATAATTAGGTAAACCGATCAAGACACTTCGATGAGATTGAGGGGGTGAGTACCTAGACCAAGAGTTCCGGGATTTCTTGATTGAAGAAGGTGTAGTATCCCAATTGACTGCACCCGGTACACCACAGCAGAATGGTGTAGCCGAAAGGAGAAATCAGACTTTGCTCAACATGATAAGATCAATGTTGAGTTATTCTTTACTGCCTACTTCATTCTGGGGTTATGCCCTAAAAATCACTATGTATATTCTAAATCTAGTTCCATCTATGTCTATACCTAAGACACCCCTAGAGTTGTGGAATGGTCAAAAACCTAGTTTAAGACACATTCGCATATAGGGGTGTTTAGTACACGTGCTGAGATAAAACACTGGGAAGTTGGAACAAAGGTCAAAAGTATGCATCTTTGTGGGATACCCACAAGGGACAATAGGAGGACTGTTTTATAGTCAAGCAGATCAAAAGGTGTTTGTATCGACAAATGTCACTTTTCTGGAGCATGACTATATGATAGATTTTAAGTCCAGAAGTAAAATAGTATTGGAAGAGTTACTTTCCGATGAGATCGGACCACAGCCGGCAAGAGTTGTCAGACCACTTAAGAAAGAAGCAGATAAATAATTCTCTTAAGTGTTGATTCGGTACTTGGATTAGTAAGAGCGCTCTGGTTCATGAATGTGTTTTATGAATCACTATCTATTAGAGAATTAATGGTACTCAAGGATGCAGATATAATTAGAGAGGTTAACGGATTCTACCTGACTCTAATTATGAATTATTTATGGCGGATTGATCTATATGTAATGACTATATCAAATGGACATTTCGCAGTTTAGAAGTAATTAATGTCTATAATTTTGAGAGTTCAATTCCAAGTTTATAGTGGAGTAACTATTGGAATTAATAGAATTAATTAACTAATTAAAGTGTTTAATTAATTATTAATTTTATTGGAGCTCGGGATTATAGGTCCATATGTCCCCGCGTCGTCCTTGAAATTCTACCAGACACAAAGGGCAAAATGGGAATTTTAGAATTTACGGAATTCTAAAATTAAATACTCAAAAAATAATTAATTGAGAATTAATTATTATTTAAATAATGTGATTATTTAAATTTG
>NW_010360102.1:1342-2658 GCF_000414095.1 Morus notabilis | reverse complement strand
AAACTCTATAAATAGGATCATTATCTAAGTGATAGGGGTTAGATTTTTTAGAGCCTAAATTCTCACACTCACATATTTTCTTGTTCTTATTCTCATACTTTCTTTTTAGAATTTTATGAGAATTATGTGCAAGTTAGGCTAGAGTATTTAGTTGAGGCTAGAGATGATCCTATATGTGTAGTGAATTTATTTGGATTTTTGATTCTCCAATGGTTTGTAAGTTTTATACATTTGAGTAAATAATTTTCTTTTATCATATTTCTTCTTCTTATCAATATATTTTATTGTCAACTCTCATATAAATCTAGTCAAGCTCTTTTTATGTGATTGTTGCATTATATGATATATTGATCGGTATTATTTTATGAGTAGTCTTTTACTGCATTATTGCCAATGGTATATTGTCGCTCTTGGATTTCTCATAAGATAATTTTTCCTAATTCTAAACGTTAGAATTTTATTTACTCGAATACATTTTTAATTCATATGTTCTTCAAATATTTATTTTCCGATTGATTGTTTGGGATGTGAAACTTTCAATTGAGTCAATTTATGAATCAAAATCCAAATAGGTGAACAAAGCATATGGAGGATTCTCAAAGCCTTACCACTTTTATTTATTGAATTTTCTCCATTTTAAATTGTTCATAAAATCATCAAAAATACTCATTCTTTTTCTTTGTTTGATTGCTTACTTTCCTAACGCTTTTTATTTGCTAATAATTTCTTGTTCAATTTAACACTTCCTTGTGGGATCGACCGTTCAAATTTTACTACAATTGATCGCTTGTTTTTGTACACGTTTGGGCGTAATCAGCGATTGACGGCCCAAGTTCGGGATTTGATTCCGAACGGGCCCGAAGGTTTCTGAAACCCTCGTAATGCGTGCCAACAGGCCCAGAAAAGTTTCGGATCCCAAGGAAGGTGAAATCCAACCCGGAGATAAAGAATGAAGCCGAAGAATAAAGAATTCAAGAAGCCGAAGAATAAAGAATTCAAGAATCGAAGACCCGTTGATGTAACAGAAGAATATAATTATTGTAATTATTTGTTTATTCGATTCGATTTAGTTGTAATTTATTTTTTCATGGGACCCGGTCAAATCCATCTCAATAGTTGATTGCATATAATTATATTTTATGTTGATAATTATATATTATATGTCCATGCATATAACATGCCATATAGAAATAATGTGCCTACTCATATGTTTTATAACAAGCCATGCATACACGCGCATTCGTTATTGTTTATTTTATTTATTATAAAAGTGTTTTAGAAAAATAAAATAAAATAAAATAAGAACCATGCGCTGA
>NW_010360102.1:243-729 GCF_000414095.1 Morus notabilis | reverse complement strand
ATTATCGTTGGCACCTAAAATTAAAACATGATTTATGTATTTTTCATGTGCATCATGCATCATATTTAATTGTGCCAAAATTAACATGCCTTGATATTCATGCACATAAATTGATTAGATGAATATCCTATTTATTTCCAACAATATGTCGAATCCCATTATCACACTACTAGCGACTGAAAAATTAGACGGTGATAACTATGCTAAGTGGAAAAGTAACATGAACATACTATTGTTCTGCGAAAACTATAAATTTGTCCTAGCGGAGGAATATCCTCCTGAACCCGCGGCTAATGCATCCAAAACCGCAAGGGAGCCTTATGATCGCTGGATCAAGGCTAACAACAAAGCAAAGTGCTTTATGCTGGCCAGTTGAGCGATGTTGCTTCGCAAGAAGCATGAGGAGATGGAGACTGCTTATGAGATAATGGAGTCTCTAGAAGCCATGTTCGGCGCTCCCTCTGAGAAGGCTCGTTTGGATGCTGT
>NW_010360102.1:0-219 GCF_000414095.1 Morus notabilis | reverse complement strand
AAGGATCTTCAGTCAAGGCACATGTTTTGAACATGATTGATCACCTCCATGATGCGGAGCTCAATGGTGCCAGGATCGATGAAGCCACCCAAGTTGGCATCATCTTGGAAAGCCTATCCCCTGATTTTCATGAGTTCGTGAACAACTTTGTTATGAACAAGAAAATGTTGAATCTCACTGAACTCATGAATGACCTGCAAAACTTCGAATCCACAAACA
>NW_010360101.1:0-822 GCF_000414095.1 Morus notabilis | reverse complement strand
TTTTAAGGATTTATTTAATTTATGAGTTTAAATTAATAATTTTAATTCTAATTTTTTAAATTTAAATTTTTTATCCAAAAAAAAATTATGTCTCTTAGGAGATGTTTAGTAAGGGAATTCATACCATAATTTGAATCATAATTTATGATTCACTATAATATTTTTTCTTATAAAAAATATACGTAAATCAAAAATAATTCAAATATCATGATTCATTAACCATTACAACACTCTAAGCGTTAATAAGCTTAGGATACATTAGGGCAATTTATTTTGGGAAACGGCGGCCGGGGACGCTGCTGGTATTGTAGAAACCGGCCCGAAGCCCAAGCTTAGCTGCCTTTTGTCGTATTCTCACGGAGGAATCCAACTTGGCACGTGATACAAACTGTAAGGAACCAATTGCAGAACGCCACGTGTACGGCAAACAACCTTTTCCTGGCCCACTGTTTTCCAGATCCTAACCACAATTCGGCTCCGCTCATTTCTCAGTCCAGTTTCTTTTAAAGAGGCTGATCCCAATTTTAACAAACAAAGCCTAATTAGTGACTTCCTTTTACTCACTCTCTCTCCTTTAATATTTTTCATATAAACCTTGGGATTATCGTCGTCAATCACGTACGAAGATCCCTAATTTCTTAATCCTAATTGCTTTCCCTATCTATTTGTTCTGAATCTTCAGTTTGGCAAGTATTTTTTTGTTCGATTTCTCATCACCGGTTTCCTGCATTTCCTGAATTGTTCCATCCTTTTCGATTATTGTCGTCACTCTTTTTTTTTTTCTTTCCAGCAAGGGATTGAATAAAATTGGATTTTCTAGGC
>NW_010360100.1:0-3990 GCF_000414095.1 Morus notabilis | reverse complement strand
TAAGAAGATGTTTGGTAAGATAATTCATATTATAATTTGAGTCATTGTTAATAATTTATTATAGTATTTTTTCTGTAAATCAAAAATAATTTTAATCTCATGATTAAGCAAACGTCTTTAGAGATTAAGAAGATTATAATAAATTTTTATGTTATTTTATAGGAGGGATGGAGAGTTAAAAAAATGGATGAGTAAATATTTTTTTAATTACTATATTGTACTTTTTATTAATTTCACATTAAACTTTTTTAGGATGAAATAGTCTTTTTAAATATCTTTAATGCGAAGATTACATGGATCCTTCAATTAGTGGAGGGATGTAAATTGGTGGACTCGGATAGAGAGAGTCTCTCTCCATCTCTCATTTCCTTCCCCATCTCCTCCCAACCAAACAAGAGATTGAGGCCCCGTTCATTTCGTCGATTCGAGTTTTGCTACAGTAAAAAGCTCTCAGAAACAGTCACATCTAACTTTTTTGCTACAGTAAAAAGCTCTCACACAAAATCACATCTCAACTCGAATTACAAACTCGAATCAGCGAAGTGAACGGGCCCTGAGTCTCTTCCTCCATCTCTCTCCCTCCACCCCTCTCACTCCCTTCGTCTCTCCCTCCTACCAAACATACTCTAAGAGTACATTGGTCTGAATTTTTACCACACATTATTAATTAATATCCTTTTAATAGTATAGTTATTTGATTAAAAAAGTTATTAATTAAGAGTAAGTGATGAAAGTCTTGAGCCATGCATTTTTAAGACGCATTTGTCTCCTTTTGAGAGTAATTATTTGTGCACCCTAAATATTCATTAATACCCCATGAAATCATAATTTATGGTTATTACAATTTTATTATGCATTAAAATTACATCAAAACCCATTAATACACCCCTACATTAACTATAAATGAAAATAGTAGTATAAAATTTCAAAGAATAAAAAAACATGCCCCTATATTTCTGGCTAAAGCTAATTTCATCTTCATAAACTCTAAAATTTTCTCTATCAAATTTTTTGAAAATTTCAATGGAGGTTTCGATTAAAAAAAAAAGTCTCTTGAAGCGCCAACAAATGCTAAAGTATGCAGAGTATTTTCTACCTCCATAGCCTTTCTTACCTTATTTTAGAAAACTTGTTGTCGGAATATCTTTTGTTAGCTTGTTTTCTATTTCTTTTTCCGGTCTTTTATTTGTTGTAATGTTATGTGTTTGGTGGATTTTAGTGAGAATAATTTTATGACTGTACCTTTTATCTTTGTTGCGAGGAGGATTGGTGTCTATTTGGTCTTTTTTTTTTTAATCGCATCGAGTTTGATTTTGTGTGATAAAGGCTTTGTTCTTATTTAATGGACACCATTAAAAAGAAAAGGAAAAAGAAGGTTAAGGAGGAGGTAAGGCGAAGACAATTGATAAATAAAAGTAAATAGAATTTTAATATTATTAAAAAGAAAATAAACATTAATAGTTGAAAGAGGTTATATTTTATAAATCAAATGATGATTAAAATTAGGTGGGGGCATAAGATGATTAAATTAGGTATTATGAAAATTATGTCTATAAAAAGATAGATTTTTCAAATTTTTATTAGAGGACTATTAATTAATGGGGATATTAATGAATTTTTGGGTAGTAAATATAACTACTCTTTTAACAATAGAGAATTATTGAACTTACTTTAAGAGTGCATGAGTACCCTTTTAATTATTATATTTATTTGACTAAAAGAATATTAATCAAGAGTAAGAGGTAAAATCTAAACTCATCCACTCTAAATGGATATTTGTTTCATTTCCCCATTTCAATATTAAGAAAAATTTGTTGAAGTTACCCTTAAAGTACATGTTTCTTAATTTTTATGCTTACCCTTGATTAATACTCTTTTAACTAATATAGTTATTTGATAGAAAAGAATATTTAACAAGAATAAGAGGTAAAAATTCAGACTCATACACTCTAAGAATATTTATCTCATTTATCCTTTCATAAACTTTAAAGGAGTAAATAGCTTAATTATTTGAGAAAATTAAAAGAATAACCGTTGCTTTTTTATTTTACACTTATTTTTAATACAAATTCTGAAATTTCAAAAAATCGCCAACTAAATGGTAGCCTAAGAATGAATAGGATTTTAAAATCTTTTTGAGACTATTTACAATTATTAAAAAATTCTCATTAGTCACAATAAACCAAGTAGCACATAACCAAGTAAATAAAATGAAAAATATTATGACAACTCAGTTAAAGGAGAAGAGGGTGTGTAACACCTACAATTTTTCAAGGACTAGTATACCTAAGTGATATGACATTGAAATAGCATTTACGGAACTTTTAAAGTTATTTTACATGGCTTTTGATAGGCTAAGCATGATGTGTCGATTACCATAATGATACCAACTTTCAATCTATGAGTTTGATACTTAGAAGCTCTTCTTGGATTATTGGATAATTGGTATAGATCAGGCTGAAAGCCCACACGTGGAAGTCACGAGGAGTTTCCATTTTTATTAGTTAAGCATGAGGAATTGGTTTGCTAGCAAGTTGGTGATCTAGAATTTATCGGTAATTTTGTTCTTAAAACATGTGATCTAATTTAGATATTTATTTATTTAATAAAAGTGAATTTTTATTATTTTATGTGCCTGAATATTTATGAATATCATTAAAAATTTCACAATTATTTATATGACCTTAAATATTATACATAATTGTTACATATGAAGAATAATATTTAAGAATAATAATCGAAATAATGTCCATAATGAATTTAATTAAAGTTTCAGAATTTTTAATTAAAACATTAGTAATACACATCATTCTTATTAAGAATAGAACGATGTAATCTGTATTGTTAATATGGATAGATATTGAATGAGTGTATTATTCATAATGTTATTATTTAGGACTGGGATAAATATACGAGTTTAATTTCTAATAATTTTTCTTAAGTATAGAAAATCAAATTGAGTCTATCGATGGTCATATATAAAATGATCTTAATCCTGAATTATTAGCGGATTCTTATTTATAGATTTTTTTCTTTTGGCTTACACGGTATGGATTTCGAAATTGCTAAATTGTATTCCTTGTATCTTATAGACGTAATGAAATAGGTAGCTGAGAATATTAATATATAAGATGAAATCCATTTTTTTTTTGAATAAAAAAGTGAATAAATAAGTCCCTTGAGCATTTATATACTGTGCAAATGACTTATACTTGAACATTTCAACAAGCACATTGTTAGTTTCTGAAACTATTTCAGATGCAGAAGCGTGATAATGTGGATCGAGTATAAATAAAAGTTTTTTAAAATTTTTTGTGAACACTATTAATTGTAAATTTATAGGCGAATAAATTAATTTAATTAATTTAGGAATATACCTAGCTACCGATTAGTATGATAACTTGAGTCTTTGACCACGAAGCATCCAAGTGCTCTGCTTCTCAGATCACTAAGAATCTTTCTCATCTACTCCTTGGTTCTATAAAGACTGTGTGTGGACACAACCTGAAATCAAAACGGGACTAGCACTCTATTCACTAGTCTCCCACTATCATCAGCACATGTACGTAGCAGGACTGGGAATTTGGAAGAACTTTTCTCCCTTATATATATAGGGAAAATAGATCAAAAATTGTGTTTTCTAATTTTTTACCCCCACATATTTATAGAAAAGCTCTTAGAGTCCAACTAGAACTCTACTCTATCTCTAAGATAAGGTTTTAGAAATTTTGTGATTAATCTTTATTTTAAATCTCATGTAAAATTAAGATAAATTCTCATTTAATTTTGAAATAATTTTCTCTCTCTTGGGCAGTATAGAATCGGCCACCACAGGGATTTCTCCCTGTGGTTGGTACCACATTATCTAGTAAGAGGAGAAAATTTTCTCCTTTATCCTATTGTCCGATTTTGAGTTAAATTCAAATTCAAATTCCATTTACAGCAAAACTTTAAACATAATTGAATTCAAATTGGATAACTTGTCTAACA
>NW_010360099.1:0-654 GCF_000414095.1 Morus notabilis | reverse complement strand
AAAAAAAACACATCATCATCACCAAATAACAATAAAACCCTAAGAAAAAACAAAGTTTTCATAGCGGAGGAGAAGAAACAAATCTTAAAGCTAACTTATACTTAAATAACTTAACTTAAATATTAAACAACAAATGAACATGTTGTTGGTTTCTGAAATGATTTCGGATGCAGAAGCGTGTATGATGCAGATCGTATATAATAAAAATTTTTATAAAATTTTAAGATACTCTATAGATTACATTAACTTATGCACGAATAAATTAATCAAATTAATTTATTTACATAGCGAACAATTAGATTGATAATTTGAGTTCTTTTACCGCAAACGTTTCTTGCTCCAAGCTTATAGAACACCCGAATCTTCCCCGTCAATTCCTTGAATCTATGAAGACGTGTGTGTGGACACACCTGAAACAAAACGAGATTACCAAATAAACACTTAAGTTTTCCACGAACACCAACACATGTATGATGTGGAATTTGAGAGAAAATTTTCCTTTCCACCCACTCTAAAATTCAGTCACTATATACTTAGGAGAGAAAAAATTGTGTTATTTAATTTTCTGCAATCTCCTATTTATAGAGTAGTAGTCAGACTCACAAAAAAAATTTAATATTTATCTCTAAGATAAAATTTAATAATTATCTCTCA
>NW_010360098.1:0-645 GCF_000414095.1 Morus notabilis | reverse complement strand
ATCTAATATAGATTACTGCTAATTATTTACAAATTGCGTTAATTTTTTTTCTTCTTATTGAAACTTTTTATTAATGGCATAAAAGTTATTCTTTTCTCGAGTGTAGTATGCTTTAAAGATGGAATCTTTCTGGTGATTATCAGTAGAAAATGATAGCTGAGTATTACAAGCAAACTCGGTGCAACTCCTTTGTAATGCAAGATTCTTATTATTCTTATTATTGTTTTTTTTGTTTTTCTAAACTGAATATATATGTATATGTATGTGTGTATGTATGTATGTGTTAGTTGGGTTGTGATAAAGTTAGGTTCTTTATATCAAAAGTGTGATATGATAAAATAGGCAGACAGGATATGGTTTTGGTCTCAAGAAGATGATGCTTATAAGTGGTCTTACACTTGAGATTCACTTTTCGGTAAAAAGGGGGAAAAAGAGAAGCTAAAATATGCTAAAATAGGGAGTTGGGTAGAAGGCGATCTGACGAGAGAAGTTGCAAAATCCAAAAAGCGTTCAATTATTAACACATAATGTGTTGCATGACTTCCATCTTTAGCTTCTATTTTCCATTTCATTAATATAGAAAATCTTCGGATTTGGAATCGTTTCAAAATGATTTCGTTTTGCATACGAAGATAGAAATAAAAA
>NW_010360097.1:0-1825 GCF_000414095.1 Morus notabilis | reverse complement strand
GTCTTAAACGTTATAATACCTCAATTCTATAGTGTTTTCAATAACTCTTAGAACGCTATGTTTTCTTACGACTTTTAATAGCGTTCGATGTCCTAACGCTTCACAAAACGCTATTGCTAGTGACTAATAGCGTTTTTGATCAGCTACTAATGCTGATATTTCTTATAGTGTAAGAGTCAATTTCTCATTTATCTAATCACCATTTTAAACATATAATTACATCATCAAAGAGGTGATATTTTATTAATTCCCCACACCGGAGAGACCAATGGGAGACTTAATTAGGTGATATTTTGTAATTAAGATGTTTTTGAAAATAGTCCTATATATTTTGTAAAAGAGAAAAGCCTCAAAATTAATTATAATATTTAATTATTCACAATTGTGTACATTTATTTTTTTATTTTTAGAGAATTCAATTCTAATTGATTACTTAGAATTTAATACAGAGACTTATCTTCCAACTAAGTAGCCGTGAAGTAATTCAACCAAATTTCCATCATATATTATAGAAGAATTAAAAGGAAAAATAAAAATAAAAACGACTACAATGGAACCAAGAGTAGTTAACCTAATAAAAGAAAAATATAGAAAGCAAAGAGAACGTAAACAAAAACAGCCACAAATAAAAATCAGAATCATACATACATTGTGAAACCCTTGTGCTTTCGAAAACAAAAACCGTAGACATCTTTCTTTTCAGAATCATTGACCACATCTTTACACAGCTTATTGAGTTCCGCCAATTTATTTGAAGACCCTGAAACCATTAACTCCATTTCTTTTCGAGCAAGTGTTGATTATCGACCTGAATCCTGACTGCATATTATTGTGATATATACACTTTTCAACATTTTTGTTCTTAAAAAGAACACTATTTTTTTAAAAAATGCTTAGGGATACTATCAGTATTAAGCACCACTCACTAATAGGAGGTGGGTTTCACGAGTAGATCCCACGTTACAGGATCCACATTCTATTAATGACTAGTGCTATTGCTCTTATTTCTTTTATATAAGGTACAAAAAAAGGCTTTTTGTATAATTAATTTTAAATGATAAATTCGACATCACAGTGAACTTTGAGAAATAAGAAAACTATAATAACTTTTTTATATCATTACAAAAATATCAGAAATAATGTCAATTACTATAAAAATACAAGGTAGACTTTTACATTTCGGAGTAAAAAGACGAAAAGTTCATGTAATTTTATGGGAAACTTTCAGAAAAATCATCAAAGGTAACACTATCTTATTTCCGCCACTGTTATTAAATTTATCATATACTATTAATAACCTAAAGGTTATCTTTTCATAACCTGTAATAAGCAACATATTATCTCATAACGTTATCTTTCGTAACTGTAGGTAATTATAAAAATTCTCCATGAATTATGTTCATTGTAACACTTTACCCCCTGATCTTTAAAATGTAATATTCGTTTATCTTAAATAATGAAACGTTAATAAAAAGCACTATTTGTTACAATTAACCTTTTTTGACTCGTGTCACATAAATAAAAGTTGTTGTTAAAATAATTTGGAGTAAAATTACTATTTTACCCACACATCTAAAATTTTTTAGTCCAATTTATATATAACACAATAAAGAAAACAAAATAAATCTTCTTCAATATACGGTACAATAAATCCCCACCTCACAAACATAGTTCTTTTTTTTTTTAAAAAAAATTATTTTTTAATTTTTTATTTGCTATTTTTAACGAAAAGAGAAAGTTCAAAACAACTTCATAAAATTTTTATTCTACAAAAGAAAAAAAAATATTTATAAAATTTTTAACTTATATTTAATTAAGGATTGAT
>NW_010360096.1:0-495 GCF_000414095.1 Morus notabilis | reverse complement strand
ATACCTCTTTTAACAGTCTAAAAGCATAAAATTCATAAATAGTCCATAAACATTAACATAACATCAAACATACTTCTTAACAGTCAATAAATTCTATAAATAAAATTAATACGTCAAAATACTAATAGATCATGCAAGGGGTGAACCTGTGTTTTTTGCAGCTGGATCTGCGTAACCTGCAAGTTGATGACTCTCGGTTAGTGAACTGCAACATTATGACATAAATATTAACATTCTGGAAGTTACTGACGAGAAAGAAAAGTGAATGGGCCCCAGACTAACTCATGCCCCGTTCATTTCGCTAATTCGAGTTTAGAATTAGAGTTTTTCTACAGTAAAAAGCTCTCACAAACAATCACATCTAATTTTTTTGCTACAGTAAAAAACTCTCATATAAATTCGTATCTCAATTCAAATTAAAAACTTAAATCAGCGAACTAAACGGGCCATCAAACACTCCAGGTATTTCCCATACTACGATAACCACAAAGAAGC
>NW_010360095.1:0-523 GCF_000414095.1 Morus notabilis | reverse complement strand
TTCGTCTTAAGGAGGTTTGTGCTATATTATCCTCCTCTCCCTTATTAGTTTATTGCTCCACATATGGTAAAGAGTTGCATGCTCTTACTGTTGTTTATCCTTATGTTGTCTTCCATGAAGTAATATGGTATTACTACGTATATTTTATTTCAGGAAAGCTTACAATGAGTGTTTATATATGTTTCTGAATATTGAGATATACTGTTTTACTGGCCCTCATGCTTTTGAGTGTTGAGATTTGGATTGGTTGAGACAGCTGCTATTTTTCGACGGGTTTATGGTCAACCTCTTTGTTGGAGTTGCTTTACGGGTGCCTGTCTGATTTCAAACCTTGAAAAGTGTAATTTGTTGTTTCCAATGACAAATGAGAATTAGAGCATTTGATTAAGTTATTATTTTACTATTAGATGCTACTTTCTTTGACGTGTCAACGTATCAGACTTAACACTTTGGGAACATGTTGAATATTTACTTTTCTTTTAAGTTTAACAATATTTTACGGTGAAATAAATCAATTGGAGAT
>NW_010360094.1:0-2164 GCF_000414095.1 Morus notabilis | reverse complement strand
AAAAAAAAAAAGTGTTATATATTGATGAGTTTTTTTACATCAGGCATCCTTTTTCAATTACTTCGGCTCCTGGAGACGATTACTTGAGCGTCCATATTCGCACATTGGGTGATTGGACTTCACAGCTCAAATCCATTTTCTCCAAGGTATATTCTTCATTCTCTCTCTCTCTTGAAGATATTGTTCGATTTCTTGGTTCTAGTTCTATCTACCTATGAAGTTCAATTAAATTTTCCTTTATTCAGTGACAAATATTGAGTTTTCAGTTTTGGCATCTGATAATTGTAGGTATGTCAGCCTCCGTCCTCTAATCAAAGCGGCCTTTTAAGAGCTGATATTGGACCGGCCAATGACAGACCTAGGTAAGTACTACAACTTCCTTTCCATTTATTCAAAAACCATTTCAATTCCCATATTTCAAGTAACTTTAATGAAAACTGCTAACTGCCAAATTCTTCCTAATTATCAGAATGCCAAGACTCTTAATCGATGGACCATACGGTGCACCAGCACAAGACTACAAACAATACGAGGTTATCCTCCTAGTAGGCCTCGGAATCGGCGCCACCCCTCTGATTAGCATTCTAAAAGATGTGCTCAACAACATCAAGCAACACAAGGAAATGGGGGATGAGATGGAAGATAGTGGCCCTAAGAACAGCTACAAGAGAAAGCCTTTCGCCACCAAACGAGCTTACTTCTATTGGGTCACTCGCGAGCAAGGCTCGTTCCAGTGGTTTAGGGGTGTTATGAACGAGGTGGCGGAGAATGATCGAGATAGTGTGATTGAGCTCCACAATTACTGCACAAGCGTTTATGAAGAAGGAGATGCTCGTTCGGCTTTGATCACTATGCTTCAATCCCTTAATCATGCTAAGAATGGGGTTGATATAGTCTCAGGGACAAGAGTCAAAACACATTTTGCCAGACCAAATTGGCGCAATGTTTTTAAGCACGTAGCAGTCAAGCACACTGATAAACGAGTCGGTAAGTATTTGTTTCCCAAGCGATTTAGCCTTTCATTAAGATGCATTTGAAAAAGAAAATATTTAAGGTTAGAAAAAAAAAAAAAAAAAAAACAAAAAGAAAGAAAGAAAAGGATATTTGTCACCGGCGGAGATGATCATTAAAGGAATGTTTGGTTAAAAGATTCAAACCATGATTTGAATCATGGTTCATAGTTCTCTACAGTATTTTTTCTCATAAAAAATACACGTAAATAAAAAATAATTCTAATCACATGATTTTAATCCATGAATTAAACGTCTCTTAAATTTTTTTTTAACTAGTTACAAATTAACACGCACGTAAATCCCAATAATATTAACGTGTAAATTTGTGATTGCTTAAGTAAAAGTGCCGATAAATAATATCTATGGCTAGCCAATTCCCTTATGTAATTTTCAATCTCATGTGAGAGCTCAAATAAAATGAACAACAAAACATGAACATATAATACGTGCAAGGTCGTTAGAACTCTCTTTTCTTCTAATTTTTCTTTTGTGTTGTTCTGAAATGAGGTTGAATTTGAATTTTTATTTTATTGCGCAGGAGTGTTTTATTGTGGTGCGCATGGATTAGTTGGGGAGTTAAAAAGGCTGTCTCAAGACTTTTCCCGGAAAACAAGCACCAAGTTTGATTTCCATAAAGAGAACTTCTAAGCTTAAGCTCCTGTTTTTCTGTAAAATCAATTGCATTATACATATGGCTTTATGTGATTTGAAGGTATAGATGAAATGTGTAGGTAATATTCTTAGAATTATTATTCTCTAATAGTAGAGTGCAAAGATAGACTTTAGACAAAGCGTCAAGATGATTCCAATTTAATGGATCATTTATTGGTTAGCTGATAGATAGAATATGTAAAAGGGAAATGAAAGGCATCATTCAAAATTGGCCATAAAAATTTCCTTAAAAAATGGCAATAAAAATGTTTTCATAGCAAAAAAAAAAAAAAAAAAAACGGCGACACAAAAAAGTTTTCATTTGGGAATGAAATTTCTCCAAAGAAAAAAAAAACACACACATATCCAAGTGATTTATTTGACGATAATGGCAAAGCCGCTAGTGAGAGAGAGCCTTCATGAAGCTGGAAAGGATCTTTCTTTTTCCTCCAGTGAAAATAAAAGAGTTGAATAAAACATGTAAAAGGATGCCGAAACCG
>NW_010360093.1:0-763 GCF_000414095.1 Morus notabilis | reverse complement strand
AATACAAAAACGGTTTCAGAAAAGAGCGAAGAAAATGAAAAAAAAAAAAAAGTGAAATCCGTTTTCAGAAAATAAAAAACGAAAACGAGAAAATAAAAATACCTTTTTTTCGTTTTCTGATTTCCACAAAAAGACAAAAACGATTTTGATTTTGTTTTTTAAAAAAATTTACACTAAACACGTTTTTAACACTCATTTTCATTTTTTTATTTTAAAAACTGTAAAAAATGAAAATAAAAACACAAACAAAGGCCATAAGGGCATATTCATTGATGAGAATAAAAGAGGGATACAGGAAATATGCGACCCGCCAAATCTGAAAGCAAAGAAAAGGCCCACAAAAACCGCAAAACCAAACCAAAATATCTTCTTCTCTTCCTATTGAAACTCCACGCTGTCACCTTTGTCCTTAGATATTTTGTCCACAAAATATCAACTCGACACGTTTGCCCACTTCACCCACGTGGACTTCACTCCTTACTTTTGCCCCATTTTTCCTTTTAAACTACCAAACTGCCATTGTCTTAATCTTTTTCTGACACTCACTAATAAAAGATAAATTTCACTAGTGAAGTCCGTCTTTTATTAAACTTTAACTCGTTTATTTCACCGATTTAAATTTAAAATTTGAGTTTTACTACAGTAAAAAACTTTTAAAATCAGTCACATCTAATTTTTTTATTACAGTAAAAAGTTTTTACATAAAATCACATGTTAACTCAAATTAAAAACTCAAATCAGCGAACTGAACGGGCCCTTAATA
>NW_010360092.1:0-797 GCF_000414095.1 Morus notabilis | reverse complement strand
AAACCAAATGGAGCGAGAAGGGGTCCCACCTCCTTCGTCGTTACCAACTACTGCCACCACCATCCTCGGCAAGTACCGGTTGGGCCGGTTCTTGGGCTCGGGCAGCTTCGCACAAGTATATGAGGCACAATCCCTTTCTGATGGCTCCACCGCTATCCTTCAATGGCGAAATTCTTGGGAGAGAACGCTAATTCCATCCAAGCTGTGGTGGGAAACACCAACATCGACGCCAACGCGGTACTAATCGGTTCGCTGCTGAGATTGAGGATTGTCGCGAGCTACAGTGTGGGGTTGGACAAGATTAATCTGAGAAAATGCGAGAAAAGAGGGATTAGGGTCACCAACAGTCTCGATGCGTTAACTGACGACGTCGTCAACAAAGCGATTAGGCTTATTTTGGCGGCGATTGAGATTCTTCTTCAATGGCTGGTTGTGAAAATGTGGTTTTTGATCTGTAGACAACCCAATGCGAATTGGAAGTTTCAGTAGAAGTTTCATTCAACAAGGTTGTTGTAGCTCAAAAAAAAAAAACTTTAGAAACGTGTTCACTTGGTCGGGCATGATCGGTGCGTGAGCAGAGGTGAAAGCTTAATACTTTTTACCAATTAATAAGACTTTTTACCAAAATGCTCCATATTAAAAAGTCATGTGAGGGGCGCGTGTAATTTTATATGAAGAATTTAACAGATATTAACAGAAAGTACTAAATTACACATGTTTAAAGAGGTTGGGGGTCGTTTAGCCAATAAAAAAATAGACTAAATTGTCACTTACTAAACAAGTTGAGGACCATTTTT
>NW_010360091.1:0-1376 GCF_000414095.1 Morus notabilis | reverse complement strand
GGACTTTGGAGTTTTGTCAGTTGTTTATATTTCCTCCTGATGGAATTTAAACTTTTTATGAATTTGAGAGGTTCCATCTTAAAAGGTCAACTGTTAATTAAGTGGAGTTATTTAATGTCTTTACAAGTTGGTATTATTGTATGTAAAAGAGGTTGGACTCGGGTTTATTTTTATCTTAATCTATATGTCCTCACAAGATGGTATTCTCTTTGGAGTCGCCAATTTTGTATTGGATAGATTGAGCCGTTCATTTAATTTGATTAGACTCTAATACCATGATAAAATTTAGACTTTTTAAGGATTTAAACATTCATATTAGAAGTGGACTGTTCAAATATCTTTATAAATTGTTGTTCATTATTGTGTGTAAATGATGTGCAATTCGGATTTGTTTTTACCCTTTACACCTCCGCAAAACATTTTAGAACACAGACAATTTACCAAAAACAAGCACATTTAAATTAAAAAGTTTTTAAAAAAAAAAAACCATATATATAATTTATTATTATATTTGTTGTAGTCCAATAAATCATTTATAATATTAAACATTGACTGCTATGATCAATTAATGATGGACTAATTAAGGAAATGATCTTTTTTTTCTATTTTAATTATATCTAATATATTTATTAAGATAACGCTTATTTTAAAAAAGTGTTTTCATACGTATTATCAATACACATTTCTCATATACCGAATTGGCTTGTCTTTATCTCCATAATAAGATACATTTTAGTTGACTAAGGACCATGGCGTGTATCACCAATACACATTCCATATATACCGAACTAGCTTGTTCTTATCTCCATGGTAAGATATATTTTAATTGACTAATGACCATGGCGTGTATTATATGTCCTCACAAGAAAAATATGTAGTTTTGATGTGATATATGTAGTAAAAAAGATAGGTTGGTTACCTTAATGCCATTACTGCAAGAAAAAATGTTGGTTACGTTAGTGTGGCGGGTGGAGAAGGGAGAAGGGAGAAGGGGAGAGAGAAAGAAAGAGAAGGTATGAGGAGAGAGAGATAATTAGGAAGGCTTGAGAAGAGAGACGGAGAGAGGGAGAAAGAGAACGTAGGGGGGGAGAGAAGCTGAATGTTCATACAGTTGTGGCAAGAGTCAATTCACACTTAAAAATCATGACACATCCTCTTCATATCGTATAATTAGTTATGTATCAATTTTAATTTTTATTTGGTATGATATTATTTGTTTTGGACCTAAGTCCGTAAGGTTTTTGAGTTTTTTAAAGGCCTCATATCGTGACTTATAACCTTCCTTAGACGATGCAGAAATGCATTTATCTTATCCTGACTCTCCCACGAGATTCATGATTCATTTTGTAACTTTCTTTACAAGTTTGAACATGTTG
>NW_010360090.1:355-550 GCF_000414095.1 Morus notabilis | reverse complement strand
AGTTGTCGCCGTTCCCGTGGCGGTTGTAGAGTACAAAGAGAGCCTCGATGTGACGGATTATGGGCCCCGTTACGACCCCAAACCTTTTCGCCGTTCCCGTGGCAGTTGTAGATCGCGAAGAGAGCATCGATCTAACGGCTGATGGGCCCCATTATGACACCAAAAGTTGTCGCCATTCCCGTGCCTTCGTAGATC
>NW_010360090.1:0-208 GCF_000414095.1 Morus notabilis | reverse complement strand
GTGGTGGTAGAGCGCGAAGAGAGCTTCGATATAACCTCTGATGGGCCGGCCCCGTTACGACACAAAAAGTTGTCGCTAAATTCGTGGTGGTTGTAGCGGGGGAAGAGAGCTTTGATATGACGGATTATGGGACTCGTTATGACATAAAAAGTTGTCGCCGTTCCGATGCCAGTTGTAGATCGTGAAGAGAGCTTCGATCTAACGGCTG
>NW_010360089.1:0-914 GCF_000414095.1 Morus notabilis | reverse complement strand
TAGCTAGCCACCTGAAGATCGAAAGGCTCAGCGTCTTCAGTGATTCTAACTGGTCGTTGCGCAAATAAAGGAAGAATACCAAGCGCGCGGCGAGAAGATGAGAGCGTACATGAGAAAGGTAAAAGAAGAACTCGTTAAGATAAAGAACTACGAGATACTCCAGATACCACGACCCAAAAATACGAACGTCGACGCTCTGTCAAAGCTAGCATCTTCTAGAGAATCCGACACACTAGGGGTCGTTCCTATCGAAGAATTAGAGCGCCCAACTATCGAAGAAAAGGTTAAGGCGTTAATCGTCCAAGTAGGGGAAAATTGGATGACTCCACTCATCCATTACCTAATGGATGCACAACTGCCGAACGACAAAGACGAAGCCAGACGGATCAGGTATAGAGCTGCTAGGTACTTATTGTACGAAGGCTTGCTCTACCAACAAGGCTACTCAACCCCTCTACAGCGGTGCTTGGATGATGCCGAAGCCCAGAAGGTCCTCCACGAAATCCATGAGGGAGTCTGCGGTAACCACACTGGAGGGCAGTCTCTAGCTCTAAAGGTTTTAAGGCAAGGATACTACTGGCCCACGCTAAAAAAGGACGTTTTTCAATACGCCCGGCGTTGCGATAAATGCCAAAGGTATGCCACAATTCCTAGGGCACCCCCAGAAAATTTAACTTCCATTCTCAGCCCTTGGCCCTTCGCCAAATGGGGGGTTGACCTGATCGGGCCGTTACATCTTGCACCCGGAGGATTTAAATTTGCAATCGTTGCGGTGGACTACTATACGAAGTAGGCAGAGGCAAAGGCTCTAACTGCAACCACGGAAGCGGTCTGCACCAAATTTATGTGGGACCACATCGTATGCAGGTTTGGGGTTCCCCACTCAATAATATCCGACAACGGAAAGCAGTTCG
>NW_010360088.1:0-573 GCF_000414095.1 Morus notabilis | reverse complement strand
GACCAAAACTATACACCCAGCAGCCACAGTCCTTCTAGCAGCCATCAAATCCCTATAGTTAGCCCCTTAACCCATACCACCAGCCTCTACTAGGCTACCAGCCTCCACCAAACTTCAATTCACCTAGCCCTTAGATGTCTAGTATGATGTTTCTACTTGCTATATTATGTTATATTAAATGTCGATTTTCCCTTGCTATTAGACCAAGGATTAATATAGCCTACCATGTTGTCGTGTGTAAGTGAGATTTCGAGACTATTATTGGTGTACCGATTTACTTTCATTATTTGTTGTATGAGAATGTATTAGATACCATTGTTGTACACTGTTGCTATATATTCTATTAAATGGTGGTTTTTTCATTATAAACTATTGTATGAGAATTTTTCATTATTCACTGTTGCTTATTTCTAATTGCTTATATATGACGTGTAATGGGCTGCTCACCTCCATTAAAGTTCTTTCTAAACATTGAACAAGAGTGAAACCATTGCAATGATGATCACATTGCAATATATGTTTTCTCAAGTTTTCTTGCACGGTATATACAACCGGTTATGAATTCCTCTTTTG
>NW_010360087.1:0-1101 GCF_000414095.1 Morus notabilis | reverse complement strand
ATATAGATTTCGTCATTCTATTCAGAGTTTGGATTATGTTGCTACATCAACGAGGCCAGCAATATCATTAGAAGACAAAAAAAACACAAATCGCATTACCATCGCAGAATTACGAGCATTAGATGCATTCCAAAATCGGGTACAAAGTTTATAAATATAGTCCATTAAATATAATATGTATATATATTGAATTAAACTGTTTCCTTTTCTACATAAAAGGAAACAAAATATACAGTTAGAGCAACTATAACTGACTTATATACACATCAAGGATGGTTTTACTATGCTTGCACAAAGTGTTATAGACAAGTATAAGAATCTAGAACATCATGGTGGTGTGACACCGATGGATATCTATCTACAATGCCACTTACTTGGTAATAGATTCTATTATAAAAAATAAGCACTTTAATTTTCTATTAACAAATACAATAAATATAATTTATTTTTCTTATACAGGTACAAAATAAATATACAAATTGAAGATAACACCGGAAAAACAGACGCTGTAATGTTCGGTAAAACAGTGCAGTCACTTATTAACAAAGTTTGCTCTACACTTACTTATGATGAGGGATACACTGATCGCTACATGATTCCTCCTATTTTAGAAGAAATAAGAGGAATATCAAAAATATTTGTCATACAGTTTCAGACTCGGGGAGCTTTTATTGATAAAGTTATTTTGAAGACTTTCAACGACGAGCAACCTCAGTTGTATTTATCACCTATAACAACTGCGTCTTCAAAAGAAACATCATCAGTTTCAAAGCCAATTCAGTCTGTTTCAGTCCCTCACGAATCTACTTCTTTCGCAAGTTCATCAAAAAAAAAGAAAACAAATCAGGTAAAATTATGTGGTATATGTTATATTAAATATTTTAATAAGTATGAACACGTTTATTAACAATTGTTATAATTTAATAATATTTATTTCCTTACTTCCTTCCTTCTTATCTGCAGCTCAGAAGAAACGACAAGCAAAAAGAAAAAGAAGTGATTATATGAATAAGTCTCTGTACATATATAAATAAGTATGTATATTTTTATGTACAAATGTAAACATCTAAATAAATATGTGTATATATTTATATATATATA
>NW_010360086.1:0-556 GCF_000414095.1 Morus notabilis | reverse complement strand
GACATTAGGAAACCACTAAAATGGTCTAGTTTTCTTTTTAGTTTAGAGACTGCCGCTGCGTCGTAGGAACGCTAACCTGCCGGCAATGTCAAATGAACAGCTTATGGAAGCGATATACGCAGAATTCCAGGGAATGGCTACCAGAGCCTAGAATGAACATCCTACGGATGACAAGAAACAGGGCTACTTTTGTGAGTTTAGGCGTAGCTCAATTCCCACCTTTACTAGTATGGGTGGACCCTAGGAAGCCGAATACTGATTTGAATCGGTGTCCAAACATTTGAATACCATGGGGGTGCCAGAGGAATGTTGGGTGGAATTCACAGCATTTAAGTTCGAAGGTTCGGTTGGTGCTTGGTGGAAGCGTATTCAGTGAATGTATGATGTTGGCGGGATGGCCTGGGAACAATTTGAAGCACTCTTTAACGAGCAGTTCTTTCCTTAGAGTTACCGAGATGAGAAGGCTGTGGAATTTATGGGCCTATAGTAAGGGGACATGTCCGTAAGGGAATATGAAGCCAAGTTCAATAAGTTGTCTTACTTTACTCATTCCCTG
>NW_010360085.1:0-2953 GCF_000414095.1 Morus notabilis | reverse complement strand
CATTATATGAATTTTTATGACATTGTCAATGTGTATGATTGTTGAAGATCACTTGTAATTGAGTACATAACAGCATGCATGTTAGGCCAGTACTGCCAAGTCCTCAAAGGACTTCTAATGTGATGTAGTGATTGATGAAATTGTGATTGAGCCGCACAAGTCTCTCAAACCAAGTGAGTGATGACAGAGACTATATTGTGATATTGAGAAATTGTGATTTTGAATGCACTGGCTGTTCCCTCGAACCAGGTGGGTGATGACGGGGAACTTGATATTGTGATTTGAGATATTAGCATGTGGCCAGATTGTGAAAAAGCCGGCGGCAGTACCGGGAGGGCCCTAGTGATATGTAGTGCACGTGCATAAAGTGTAAGATTGATTGGCATAAGTTACCTATGATGTTGCAATGTGTGAGCATGTTAAAATAAGATTGTGTGATTGTAGCTCTACTTACTGAGCTTGTAGCTCATTAAAGTTTGCTCTGTGTTGTAGGTAAAGGTAAGAACAAAGTAAAACAGTAAGCAAGGGAGCTGGCTTCGTTGACCGCTATACATATGGTTGGACCAAAGAAGCTGCACACGGATTATTTTGGTTTTGTAAACATATATATTTTGGAGTTAAACTCATAAACCCTGGATGATTGTATAATTTTAATTGTGGCTATGAAACTTGATGGGAATAGTGTATTAATGAAATTTTGTTTAAGCAAAAAAAAAAAAAAAATGAAACACCATAGTTTTCACATAAGTGACAGGTGAAGATTAGTGATTGTGGCACGTCCTTAGGATTGTTAGCAAGGAACTAAAACGTTTGAAGGAGATGGTATATAAGGGGTGTCACAATTGGTGGTATCAGAGCGAGAGTTTAGTCATTTCTGTAGACAACTCCAGATGTACAAGTCACGAAGACGGCGAGCCTGCTCACTGTAAGTTGTGTATTTCTTGAATTTTATATTTATGAGTATATGATTTATGAAAATCTAACGTGCATAGGTCAAAGAAATAGTTGCTTTATGTCTGAGCCTAGTCATAGACAAGTAGAAGCTCAATCAAGCCGACAATCAAATGCCGAGGTAACTAGTAGATCACGGATAACAACTAGTGAAGTGGCATACTACGGAAACGTGGTTGAGGCGGCAAAACCCCCAACGTTCTCGGATGAGGAGAACACTATAACAGTGGAAAATTGGACCACTCGGATGGCCATAATTTTTCATGTGCACAACATTCCCCATAAGTTTAGAGCAAGGATAGCGGCTATGTATTTAAGGGAATACCCAGCCGTTTGGTGGGAGATTTCCCAAGATGAAACAATGAGAGAGATGACATGGAATAGGTTTCAATTTTCAATAGAAAGGCAATTTAGCCAAAACTTGGGAGGTTCTCTCTGGGAGAGAAGAAAGCTTGAAAGTTTCACTGATAGTGACACTGAATAGCTAGGAGTTTAGAAATGGAATTTGTGATATATTGTAAATAATCATGGATGATGAGTATGTACTGTGTTAAATTTCGATCTAGGTGTTGTATGGATGTTTAGAATAATGTTATTCTGAGTAATACTATTTTGATTAAGAAATGAGTATTTAGTATTTATTGACTAAGAAGGAATGCTTGATAAATGATGTGCATGTAGGAATACCGTACACACACCTGTACATTAAAACAAATGGTACGTGGAAGACCTCATAAGATTCTTCGACGAGAGCGAACGTTACCAGCCCGTCAGGGAGATGGTAATGAATTCAGAAATGAGGTTCCTGAAGTACCTCCTACTAGGGCACAAGTGGATGAGATAGCAGGATTACAAGAAGCAGTAAGGCTGCAAGCGGAGCAAATTCGCCAACAAAACGAGAGACTTAATGCCTTCATGGAACGAATGGAGGCCAACATGATGAATCCACCGCCACAACAATAACAACCGCCACTGCCACCGCAACCAGCACGGGATCAGAATGAGGCTCAGGTAGGAGAGCCAGTATATGAGCGATTTAGAAAGCAACAACCTCTGACATTTGAGGGGGATATTGATCCATTAATTGTTGAAGAGTGGAGGTGTAGTCTTGAGAGGATTTTGGATTTCATGAAGCTGACTGATCAGGAAAAAGTGGCATGTACGGTGTATCAAATGAAGAATAATGCGAGAATCTGGTGGGACGTTGTTAAGAGGACCGTGGATGTGAATACTCTAACCTGGATGGGATTTTTGGAGTTGTTCAACTCCAAATACTACAACGCTAACATTCTGGATGTAAAAATGGACAAGTTTCAAGAGTTAAAGCAAGGGAATTCTACCGTGATCGAATATACGCAGAAGTTTGATCAATTGTCAAGATTTGCACCCGGATTGGTAGCAACGGAAAATGAGAGAAAAAGGAGGTTTATGAAAGGTCTAAGGTCGGGTTTGGCAAAGTTAGTGGATGCTGGCGAGGTGGGGCCAAGCACCTATGCGGAAGCTGTTGAGCGAGCGATTCGGCAAGAGATGTGGGAAAATGTTGAAAATAGACAGGCTCAATTTTCGGGGACCAAGGAGAGTGATACCAGTTTTAATCCTCAGTTTCGCTTTAACAACCGAGGGAATTTCCAACAAAGAGGGAATTTTGGAAGCAGAGGAAGACAAGGACCCCAGCGGGGAAATTTTAGAAATCGAGGTAATAACCGAGGCAGAAGAAGCAACAGAGGTGGAGATGGACAAAGAAATCAGAACATGCCAAATCGAGGAGATGACCGGAGACAACAGGGTCAACAGGGCTTTGAGTTGTGGCCATACTAATTGCCAGCGTTGACATCGTGGAGAATGTTGGACGAACAACTTGGGGTGTTATACTTGTGGAAAGCCGGGGCATTATGCTAGAGATTGCCCAGACAACTTAAAACAAGGAGGACGAGGTGGAAATCAACATAAGACAAATGCTCGAGTGTTTACCCTAACTCAAGGTGAAGCGGAGGCTGGACCT
>NW_010360084.1:0-536 GCF_000414095.1 Morus notabilis | reverse complement strand
CCAAAGGTTTTCGCCGAAAATGTGGCAGTTGTAGATCGCGAAGAGAGGTCCGATCTGACGGATTATGAGCCCCATTACGACACCAAAACTTTTTTCCGTTCCCGTGGCAATCGTAGATCGTGAAGAGAGCATCGATCTAATGGCTGATGGGCCCCATTACGACACCAAAAGTTGTCGTCGTTCCCGTGCCATTCGTAGATCGTGAAGAGAGCTTCTTTAATCTAACAGTTGATCGACACCAACATTTGTCGCCCTTCCCGAGGCGGTTGTAGAGCGCGAAGAGAGCTTTGATCTAATGGCTGATGGGCCCCATTTCGACACCAAATGTTGTCGCCATTCTAGTGGTGGTGGTAGAGCGTGAAGAGAGCTTCGATATAACCTCTGATGGGCCGGCCCCGTTATGACACAAAAAGTTGTCGCTAAATTCGTGGCAGTTGTAGGGGGGAAGAGAGCTTAGATCTGACGGATTAGGGTCCGTTACGAGATAAAAAGTTGTCGCCGTTCCCGTGGCAGGTGTAGATCACGAAGAGAGCTTC
>NW_010360083.1:0-884 GCF_000414095.1 Morus notabilis | reverse complement strand
TATATATATATATATATATAAAAATAAAAATAAAAACCTAATGTTCTTTTTTTAGCTGGTTTATGCTATACAACACAGAGATGCTGGATTCCGAACTCCAATAACTAATCTGGAAATGGGAATGCATCATCACATCCATCATCATCCTATTCTTTTCTCTATCCTTTCTCCTCTTTTTTGCCCTTTTTGAAATTCTTTCTTGCAGCTTTTGCCAACCTCATTATAAAACGGTTAATTGGCAGAAAGTGGGTGAACCCCGCTTGGTATTATATAAATCCAAGATTGAAAGATCTGATTCCTGCTTTAGTTTGGTGGACGGACCAATCACTTTTGCATGCATAATTACCAAGTTTAGGAATCTCTCATTGTCTAATATATGCATAAGTTAAATCACAATTGAAATCATAAAAAGGGTATATTTTTTCATGTTAAAAGAAATCAAAATATAAGACCCTTTTTACTCTCGGTCTTTAATCCATTTATTTTTCAATTAAAGAAACAATAAAATTGAATTGTTTGAAAGGCTCCAAAGCAAAATTACCCTTAACTTTATGCGAAAAGCAGGTAAGAGCAACAAGAAAAAGAGGTTATAAGACTGTTGAAGGTGGAGGGCTTGGGCCATGGCTGTTTGCGGAAGATTGTCGAGAGAAAATAGCTTCGGAATGGCCATCCCCGACCCACTCAAGTCGGCATTTTTCACAACATGCTAGTACTATGGCATCAACATTGAATTAATACCAAAAATCAACCAAACCGACGTTTCTTTCTCATCATGAATTTATTAATTCATTTTTCAAATTTCTACAAAAAAAAAAGATCTATGATTCTGATCAATAGAACACTGCTTTTGAACAGCATGATTTTTATCATAGTTTTTTTTTTTT
>NW_010360082.1:0-1028 GCF_000414095.1 Morus notabilis | reverse complement strand
AATTAGGTGAGGCTGAGACTTCGAAAAGAGAAAGGAGAACTTTTCTACTGTAGAAGAGAAGACGAATTACCCGAGAACGGAATTCTGCTTCAATTCGTCAAAATAGTTTCTTCTTCTCTTCTCATGTTTAAGAATATTGTTAAGATGTTTTATCTTTTCATTATGTTTTAAGTTTCCTATTCTAGGGCTACGATGTAGCCAGATCATGATGTTTTGAATTATGTTATCATATCAATCAAAGAATTATTTGTCCTAGTTGAGTTTTCATCACTGTTCTTAATGCTTCTAATTAATTGGCCACTAATTGGATGATTAGTTAATTCATCATGAAACCGGAAGGATGTTTATGTTTTTCGATCATTGTGATTGCATGTAAGATAGGGATATACTTGCATGGTTAGTGTGGTTGCTACATGGAAATCCATAAAACTTAATGACTCTTTAATTGTTTGAAATTCACATAGGAATATAGTGGGTTAGCAATTAAGGGAATTTTTGATGTAACTCGGAAGGGAGCATCGATTAATTTAGAGATTTTCGACTGTCAATCCTTGTGTGACGATACTCGTTTCTACGAACTTTACTACTTGATACGATAACGTGCACTTGCGTTTACAAAAATTCGTAACATGTTTTTGGCGCCGTTGTCGGGGACTGATTCAAATATTAATATCGATACTAAGAATTCTAACTTTACTTTGGAATTATTTTCTTTTATTTACACTAGTTTGTGTTTTCTTTCTTCAGGCGTTTTCTTAGGTGTATGAGACGATCTGGAAGTTCTAATTTGATTCCTTTCAATTCAGAGATCGAGCGTACTTGTCGAAAGAATAGAAAGGACAAAAGAGAAGCTATCAGATAGTTGCAAGAAACCATGGACGGCACCGGAAGAGTAGAAAATGACATTAATCAACAAGGAGCTAGAGACAACCAACAACAAGCTGTAAACAATCGGGCATTACGTGACTATGGAATGCCGGTTGTTAATGAGGCACTTTCAGGTATAAGGCGGCCTACAGTTCAAGCCA
>NW_010360081.1:0-709 GCF_000414095.1 Morus notabilis | reverse complement strand
AGACCAAGAACAGACCAAGAACCGACCAGAACCGACCCGAACAGACCTTCCAAAAAAGTTAAAAAATATACAATTTTTCATATTTTCTTTACTTTTTGGGTATTAATAAACATTGTAGTTTATAAAAGTGGAAAAAAAATTGGTTAGAAAGGAGAAAACCAAGAACAAATCAAGAACAGACCAAGAACTGACCAGAATAGACCTTGCAAAAAAGTTAAAAAATATACATTTTTTCATATTTTCTTCACTTTTGGGGTATTAATAAACTTTGTAGTTTGCAAAAGTGGAAAAAAAAAATGGTTAGAAAGGAGAAAACCAAGAACAAATCAAGAACAGACCAAGAACTGACCAGAATAGACCTTGCAAAAAAGTTAAAAAATATACATTTTTTCATATTTTCTTCACTTTTGGGGTATTAATAAACTTTGTAGTTTGCAAAAGTGGAAAAAAAAAATGGTTAGAAAGGAGAAAACCAAGAACAAATCAAGAACAGACCAAGAACTGACCAGAATAGACCTTGCAAAAAAGTTAAAAAATATACATTTTTTCATATTTTCTTCACTTTTGGGGTATTAATAAACTTTGTAGTTTGCAAAAGTGGAAAAAAAAAATGGTTAGAAAGGAGAAAACCAAGAACAAATCAAGAACAGACCAAGAACTGACCAGAATAGACCTTGCAAAAAAGTTAAAAAATATACATTTTTTCATA
>NW_010360080.1:449261-532436 GCF_000414095.1 Morus notabilis | reverse complement strand
ACCCCGAAATGCCTCATACTATTGAGAAATTATATCATTCCTTATAAATTAAAATCTATCTATACCGTGTTAATTTATCAATTTATCTTAAAAATTTAAACTATTAATAATTTTTATATTTTAACAATACCGTTAAGAGATTTGCACTCGAAATAATTCGAATTGATAGACTTCAGAGAGGACAATATTCTCCAAGACCAAGATCTTTAGCACTTTAGGCCTAATCCTAGGGGTTTCCATAACATTTTCATGCAACAAATTGAAATAGTGGGACTAGCAATAGACTGTCAAAATGATTGCATTTTTTGTCTAATCAGTTCAAGTTCTTTTTTGGTTAAAAAAAAAAAAAAGTTGCTTCAAAAAGAAAGGAATAAACCATTGTGGTCAATTCACCGTAGGACCCCATGATAACCAAAATTGAAAATTCTATCTATATATCAAAGGTTGAGAATTATAGCAATCACGTAGGACCCACATGTCCACATAAAGAAACACATGTTTCAAATGATTTGAAATCAGATACCGTGCTTTTTTCACACACAGAATGTAAATACAATAAAATAAAATTAAACCGCAAAAAAAAAAATGACAATAATAGTGTGCAACTAAAAAAATAATTGTAAAGAAAATATAATAAAATAAAAAAGGAGTCATGTGAGAGGTGATCATGAAGTAATAATATAAAATTGGGTGGCGAACGTGAGGAATGATTCGTTTCACTGACCACAAACCCAACCAATATTACTTTAAAAAGAACTCATTTAAAACACAGTTTGACCGTGGACAAAATTTTGGCCTTCAATTATGAAAGCCATCGAATTTCTTACTATATTTTAGCTTGTTTTCTAGTGGGTTTATTTTTTTAATCTCTTTATTCTAAATTAAATTTTCATTGTTATCTTTTTGTACTGTAATAGAGAATCCAAAAAGAAAAAGAAAAGAGAAAAAACAAAATCAAATCAAATGCAAACACACTCCCGCCGAACTCTCTGCCAATCTGCTTTTTTTTGCTCTTTTTTCTTTTATTATCTTTTTCTTTTCTTCCCACCTCAAAAATCTTTCATTTTTTTTGCATAACCCCTTTTTGTATGTTTTCGGATTAGCCCTTAGGTTTTGCCTTGGTCCAAAAGCATTTTTAACTCTTTGTATCCGGGTTTTGAGGCTCTCTGCACTATCTGCCCACCTTCTAATGCTTAAAAAAAAATCTCTTATTTCTTTTTTTATTCATTCCCAAAATCTCTTTTTTATATAGGATTAAAGATAATAAAAATAGAAGATAGAAGTGCTCAAATAGTTTCGTAGGCCGTTTCTTTTCTTTCCTTTTTTTTTTTTAATAAAGATTAAGGAACTTTTACGATAGAATTTGTGCTTTATAATTATTAGTAGATACTATTATTTTAATTGTTAAATTAAGATTTTAACGGTATGATATATCAGTGTCTACTAGTGCAATCATAAATCAGACCCTTAACATCTTAATCCAACAGTCAAAACTAATACTTATCGATAGTATTTATAAATGATTGGTTCTACAGTTAAAATTCTCAGAGATTAAAAGATAAAAAGTTATATACCTAATAATTGTAATAAGACAATGCATTTTTATAGGGTATATAAATTGCTCACGAAGTGAATTATCCATTTACTTCGTCTATCATAATGAATTAATTCAAACCTAAAATCTTATTGAAATATCGACTAATTTTACCACCAATCAACAATTGGTTGCTGGTTTGTCCAAATAATTCTATAAAGACATTGTGTTTTCATAGAACATACAAATTGTTCACAAAGTGAATTGTCCATTTATTTTGTTTATAATGATAGACTGATTTGAACCTAAAATCTTATCGAGAGACCGAGTAATTTTACCGCCACTCGCCAAATGACTGGTGGTTTGTTTTTGTTGATGAATTCATGTGGACTTTGCTTTGTGATCAAGCAGTTTCGGTTTGGGTGGAATTGGTCTCTTTGTCCCTTAGTGACTATGCGACAGCTTCTTCCATTAAACACTTGGGACGTGGGGGTGTGTTGGAGGATAGAGTTGGCAATTTGTCAACTACTTTAGTGTTACCTAATCCTTATCCCCAATAATTTGGCTTGTGGGATTCGGATTGATTTTGTGTTTTGGTTGGGATTCATGTTCAAATTGTCTAAAAACAATTACCATAATTTAAGTTTATATGTTAGCAATTTGGCAGGCAATATCGGATTTTTAGTTTTTAGTTGTTAATCGAGTATTATTCAATATTTAAATGGGAGAAAGAGGAAAATATGCCAAGACTTGAGATGAATAAAAATTAATAGACCAATAGTTTACATAAGTTAATAAATAGGCCAAATTATTGTTTTCGTTCATAACTTGTCTGGTTATGAACTATAACTTGACAAGTTATTTTTCATAATTGTCCATAACTTGTCTGGCTATAAACTATAACTTGACAAGTTTGTCCATAACTTATTTGGTTATGAACCATAACTTAACAAGTTATGGCCTATTAATTTCTACAACTAAATTTTGGCCTATATACTTTCTTAAGCTTTTCATATTGACCTATTTTCTACTATTTCTCTTTTTAAATCTCTTTAGTATTCTAATAGGTAATTTAGATCTCTTATTTTTTGAGGATACTAAAATATGGACACAATACCTTAAAAAGTCTGGTATACTATATAATTATCAATGTATATTCACAGAAATCTAGCTTAGTGTGTATTAGGGGTAACAAAACCGCAAAAAGAAATTAAACGAAATGAATTAGTTTTTTCACTTTTACATTGGATTGGTCGGTTTGAAAGTCTTGGTTTTTAATTACTTTAGTTGGTGATTTTAGAAATCTCAATTCACTTAACGGACAAAAAATTTTACTTTTAGCATAGTCGGCTTAAAAGTCTCTTTTCTATTTAAAATTAGTATAGTAAATAGTGATTTGAGTAAAATTTTCAACTAGTTAAAAGACTTCTAAATAGTTTAGTGGTTACCTTTGTTTACATGTCAAGACTTATTCGAATTACAAAACCAAACCTATCGAATCTAGCTAATGAACCACTTGATTGTACATAATTTGATTTGGTTTGAGTTTGTACACTTCTATCTACTCTGTTTGATATAGGAAGGAGTAAATATAAGAAACAGAAAGTTAGAATTATTAAAAACGCTATTAGTTTTCTCTGGTAGAAAATAAAGAAAATGAGAAAAATGAGAAATCCATCTAATCACTATTTTATTTATCCACTCATTTTATTGTTTTTTTTTTGTTGTTCTGAAATAGGTAAATTATATTCCAATTTAAACATATACACGTGCCAATAATGATCTATCGAGATACAAGGACACTTAACTTCAATAAACGACTGGTTCTACTAATACAATGTGACGCACAAAGAATGACAAAACGTACACCCAATTTTCTCAATGGACAAACACATAAACAAATCAAGTATTGAGAACTCAAGTTGCTCTTTGAAACAAACCTCGACAATCAATTGAAAGCTCCGATAAGAGCCCGTTTGGTTCATGAATTAGAACCATGTGATTAGAACTATTTTTAATTTATGTGTATTTTTTGTGAGAAAAAATACTGTAGCGAACCACGAATCATGATTCGAATCAGAGAACGAATCCCTTTACCAAACGGGCGTCAAGATGAAAGAACCTACTGGGAAAACGAAAAATCTACATCATTACTTACTCTTATTATTTTGTTTAAAAAATAAAAAAGAAAAAAAATCATAATTTTAATTTTTACTATTTTGGTTTCAAATATTCCACTCAATAAATATTCATCCAACATGAAAGGATTAAAATTAATATAGGACTATTCTCAATTTCCTTTTTCTTCTTACTAAACAAACTATTTTATAATGATCCATCTTAATCTAAGTATCCCTTTACCCTTATTCCACTCTTTTCTTCCTCTTTTTCCATCCTATCCTACCATATAAATATTCTTTAATTTTTTTTATTTATAATTTTTTTACAATTCAGCTATATCCACTTTCATGAGTAGTATTCACTAGAAAAGGAAATATTCTCTTTTGCTAGTTTAAGTAAAAGAAAGGAAATATAGGACATTATGTAGACAACTCATATACGTAACGTCTCTAATGGACAATTTTGGAAAGTAATTGACAAACCATTAGGTTTAGCCACGTATGAGAATCATCAGAATGTTTCCTTTTAGGGTAGGTATTCACATTAAACTATAATAATGCTACCAATAAAACTAAGTATATATTTTTGTAAAAAAAAAAAAAAGGATATATAAACAGAATTAAGATTCGGATAACGCATGATCCCATTGTCTAATAATAACCCCGAGTACCTCCACGTACCATAATTAGTATAAACATAATTTTCATGTTAATTGAGACCTCTCTTCATCATTTATTGAAAAGAAATAAAAAACTACTATTTTCATTGAGATTAGAGTCAAAGTTATGTCTGATCAATTCAATTATTCTAACTGTCATTTCTGAATTTATGTAGTATTCACTTGATATATAGTAGCTAGATAGGATAATGAAAATGATGTGATGTAATATTCATGCGCGTTACCAATTAGATGATGAGGTATTTAATTATCTACTTCAAGAGCTCAAACTTTTAACACAAGTTCCATATTGAACGTGAGATTAATCAACACTGAAAGCTCCGAACAGATCTATATATATTTCACGAGTTGATTAATATGTTTTTTATTTATTGCTTTTCCTATTATATTTGTAGTCATGTTGGACTATTTGCTTCTACAAAAGAAAAATGAAACGAGAAATAAAACAAGAAATCAAAATGCAAATGCCTGCAAAGCAGTAATCTGGCAGATCAACAACGGCCAGCTCTGGCATACTCAAGGCACCGCATACGTATACCAAAAATACACATATCATGAATAATATATATGTGTGTTTGTAATATATATATATATATATGGGTAAAGTCTCCGAGTTATTGGTATTTGTTCATTTTTCTTTAAAATGTGTATATTTCTTCACTAGAACGTGTATATTTTTTTTTAAAATATGTATATTTTTTTTATAATAAAATATGTTTTAAGAAAAAATATACACATTCTAAAAAAGAAATATATATATTTTAAAAAAAAATTAATAAGTGCCGCTCCGATCGGGACTGGAACAATTCATATATATATATATATAATGATGTATATTCAACATGGGGCTTGGTATCTTAGTGATCTAGGTCATGACACATGCACAAGATATTTAAGAGAAAATATTAGTTTAATGCACACGTGTCCCAACAATGACATGCAAGCATGTGGAGGCCATTAGTATTATTATCCTCTTCGTAGAAAGCCAGAGAGCCTATAGTCTCCATGCCATTTGTGCCCTTCATTCTTAGCTCTGCCTGCCTTTGGATGCTATTTTGGTCACGTTCCAAGACCACAATAATATTATTTCTTACCCACTTGCATTTTCTATTCTCCCTCACCACGCTCCAAGTTAGAAGCACTCACATTGTTTTTGCTTATGTTCTTAGTTCAGATTAATCAAAAAAAAAAAAAAAAAAAAAAAAGAGCTTTGATTTTTTTTATTTTTTATTTTTTCTCTTCGGATATTGGTGAAAAGGGCTTAGGTCAAGTCTTTCTTGTTGACCTTCCCTTTTCACTAATATTGTTTCAATATTAGATTAATTGATTTAAGTTATGACCAAAGTAAAAAAAAATGGCGAGCTTTCTTGATTTTTTTTTTTACCACGTTCACTTTACCGATTTGAGTTTAGAATTTGAGTTTTACTACAATAAAAAGTTCTCAGAAACAGGCACATCTAACTTTTTTGCTATAGTAAAAAGCTCTCACATAAAAGTACATCTCAACTTGAATTACAAACTCGAATCAGCGAAGTGAACGGTTAATAAACTGCGACGGTAAGTATTCTTGATGCTTTTGAAATATATATATATATATATATATATATATATATTATATCTTAGAGTCTGAAAGAGGGATTGTGTTGTAAGTTGTAAGTACAAAAATTTAATGATGGAAGGTTAAAGTAGGTCCAACAGATTGAGATCGCCTTCCATTTTTTTTTTTTTTTTTTTAGCGAAATGAATGTAACAATTTGAGAGAAAAATGGTGCTAGGATGTAATGTTCTTTCTTAGTCTGATGTGATCAGTTGTTTATTCTTTGCAAGGTTATTTCTTGCATATATATATTGAAGCTCTGTAATTTTTCATGAATAATATATATAGTCAAATTAGCTAGGTCTATGAAACGGGAACAAATTAATACAGTTATTAGGGTTAACATCATTTTTAGATTTTCACTTTTACGACAAATTTAATTTTGGTGCATGATGTTTAAAATGTTTTAAAACGAATAGCCAACATATTAGATCCTTTTCTTTTCATTGTTATTTTCACAATTCGAGTTGGAGTTTTTCAACTCGAGTTAAATTATTTCAATCTTTTCTTTTAACCACCTAAATTTGAACAATATCTTCTAAGGATAAAATATCAATATGGGTTAACATATGGTTACTCTAGATTTATGAAGGACTCGTTTGGTTATAAATAGATTTGAACAGAAATTTCACTTTTGTGAGATAAAATGCTATAATAAAAATGTTTGAACAGTAATTCAAACCGATAAAGAAACACATGAGAAAACATCAAAAAAAGATATCGATATTGGTCCAAGTATTGAAAAAAAAAACTTTTACATGTAGCAGGAAGACTTGTTATAAAACTTAAATACATACATATATATATATATATCTATGTATTTTAGGATAATATAAACATTGAAAAGAAAAATACATAATAAACAAGTTTTACTTGGGGAATTTTATACATTTTAGACAGAAATTTCAATATCCAAAAGGGCTTTATGAGACTCAAACATGATTGGAATATTCAAACAATAACGATACCATGATTTAAATAATTAAATAGTGCTGAATATAATTGGTTTATAGATTCCTCCCATTGTAACGCCATAAATGGAAAACTATAAATTCTCCTAATCATTTGCTTGGGTGAAGATAATTGAAAATTCTATATCCATGGTAGTCATCAGAATTTGGTCATATGTATTTAAAAAAAAAATGAAGAACCCGTTGAAGTAGTTTGTTATAATTGGATCTCAAATTTATAAGAACTTTACATGCCAATGTGGTTTGTTTGTTTTTTTTTTTTTTTTTTAGACGTATAGGACATTGTTTTTGAGAAGTGTGGCATTTGGGAGACAAAAATACTTCTTCATCTTATAAAATATTGGTAAAAAATTTAAAATACATCTAACGTGAGTTGTTTTTCAATTTTCCTGAATTTTCAAACACTTCATCGCGATATTACGGTAACTCAAAAACTGTGTTACTTCTATCGAAAATTTGTAACTTTTCTGCAAAATTTTTGTTCCATGCTTACTAAACATTGTTTTTATGTGCCATTTTTCATTGAGATTTTACCCATCAAATGGAAAAAATAATTATTTAGAATAACTTGACATATTAAAAACTCGTTTTTTTGAACATTTTGAGAGTTAAGAACCAAAATGAGATTTTACTAATTAAAGGGCTAAAAATGAGATTAAACCTAGTTATAGTCGCTCAAATGTCTAAGCCTTGAGACAGAAAATCAAGAATCAACATATAGTCTAAGCCTTGAGACAGAAAATGATGCTGGTTTCAATTTATATGATCAAAAGAATTATTTCTGATCAGGGATGCTTTTCTGTATTAAAGAAAAACAAAAAGAAAGGAAAAAACTGATCGGAAAAGCAACAAATCTCAGCTAAACACAGAAAAAGAAATCAAAGAAAGAAAAAAAAAAGAATCAAATTTAGGGGAGTACGATCAGTCAAAATAAGAGGACGAAACGGAGAAGACACGCGGCAAACGTATGGGCCAACTGAAATCATTTTCTTCTCTTCCCTTGTATGGATTAATTTGTTTGGTGTCCCATTTCATCTTAACTCTTGCTTCTCCACTTTCATACACAAATGTCCATTCATTTCATTAATTTAAGTTTAAAATTTAAATTTTTTTACAATAAAAAACTTTTATAAATAATCACATTTAATTTTTTTATTATAATAAAAAATTTTCATATAAAATTACATCTCAACTTAAATTTTAAACTCGAATAATGAACGAGGCCACGTTACAAAATCTCATCTTCCCATTTATTAATTCTTCAAAAAAAAAAAAACCCAATTTCCCATTTTCTTCTTCTTTTTGTTTTCTATATATAATTTAAAAAAAAATGCTTTCTTCGGTCAAGGAGAGAGAGAAATAACACACCGCTCGGTCATCCCATAAAAAGCTTCCACTTTGCTTTGCTCTCTTATCACTCTCTCTATCTCTCAATGATTTAAATAAATACCATTAATATTCACCATATTTCCCTCTCCCTCTCTCTCTCTCTCTCTCTCTCTCTCTCGTGTGAGAAAGAACCTCGATCCTCGTGCAAACCCTCTTGGACTCTCTTTCTCTTTGTTAATTATCAAATATCTCCTTCTTCCTCTTCTACTTAGTGCTTTCTCTTCCTCTTCTTCTTTATCTCTTCTCCTCTATATCTGTGTCACTCTCTTCTCTCAAACCATTTACCTCTCTCTCTCTCTCTCAACTCTCCAGTTATACTTATTTCATATTCATATTTACCGTCTCCCCTCCTTCTTAGGGTTCAAACTTCAACACTCTTTTTCCCAAAATTCTAAAAAAAAACTCAAGTTCATGGTTTGATATTTCCAAAGATAACAAAACCCCACATCTCTTTCACGCTCACCGACGAGAACGACACAAGACAACACAACACAACCCACCAAAAACGACACCAAAATGGATTCATCTTCTTCTCAGAACTGGCTCGCCTTCTCTCTCTCCAACCACCCCCACTTGCCCCTCTCTCTCTTCGAGGCCTTCTCCTCTCCCTCCCCCGGTAACCCCTCTCTCTCTCTCTCTAGCTTTTCAAATATTCAAACATATATGTGTTCGTGTATACTGTATGTATATATATATATATATAATCTATATACTTCTTTTCATATATGTTACAGCTAGTGTGGTGGATAGAAGTACTAACACGACAACGACAACAGAAGATCATCACCATCATCATGTCTCTACCGGTGCAACCGACCTCGCCATGTTCACCGGCGGCGGGGGTCCGAAGCTCGAGGACTTCCTCGCCTTCCCCGGGCGGGGGCGTGCCTCCCCCCCCGCCGATGGCTCACTTCTCCGCCGAAACGACGACCGTGCCCTTATCATCTAACAACAGCACTACTGCGGCCGAGATGTACGAGTCCGAGCTGAAAACCATAGCCGCTAGTTTCCTTCGCGGTTATAATAACCCTAGTAACACTAATAATAATGAACAAATCGAAGCCCTAGAACCGCCGGCCATGGCGGTGGCCGTAGCTGCTCCCGGGGGTTTATATATTATATATGTGTGTGTTGTGTGTGTATGTATATCACCCAAAAAAAAAGCTTTTACTTGGTTATGTTTACAAATCTAGCATTAGAAGATAAAAAGATAACATGCTAAAAGTAATTTTTTTTTTTTTTTTGTTTACTGATTTTACCGCGTAGTTTTTATGGATAATTAATATTGATTTTTTTGTAAAATTATTTGGTTTGAAATTTTAGACATAGATGGACTGGAAGATACGAAGCTCATTTGTGGGATAACAGCTGCCGACGGGAAGGGCAGAGTAGAAAAGGAAGACAAGGTGATTTATTATTATTATTTTATGTATTTTTTTTATTATTTTATTTTTGATTTTGTTGTATAGCGTTTGTTGTTTGTGGAACCGTGTCTAACGTGCGCCTGTGTGTACTAAATGCCTGAACCGGGTCCGACATTATTAGTAGATCTGTTTCTGAGCCTCCGTGAATTCTGAATCATCCTGATTGGGAGAATTAGTCGGTGTGACAGAGGACTCTCTCTCTCTCTTATGCCCGGCATAAATGGGGGTTAAAAAATGCAAATCCCAAGAAGGGAAAATTTATTTTTGTACTAAAATCCAATGGCTGAAATTAGATCTTTGTGTTGAGTTTTGAACACTAATGGCGTACGTTAGCATCGGAGCACTTGGTTTTGCTATTGTGCGCATTTGTAATAAATATATATTCTGAGAAAAATGATGCATGAGAGAGATTCTGACGTGAGTGGGTTTTTTGTTTTTCTTTGAACATTGGACGACGACCACCATAATCATTGCTGCCATGGATATGGAAACTCTTTGCAATAATCATCATCTTCAGTTTATTTAGGTGAGTGAGTGAGTGAGTTTTCTCTCTGTCTTTTCAATATCTTTCATGTTTATATATTATTATTTTTTATATTATTTGAAAATCATCATTTTGTTTTTGAGAATCTTTCCTCCTAAGTACATCATTATCATCAAGTTCAGATTGACTATATATGCAGACAGATTTTTATCGTTGCTGTCGAAAGAAAATATTCTTTTTTGCACGAATGAATCATATCTTCCATAGATTCTCTTATTCAGATTCTTAATGTGGAAAATAACAGTGATTTTTTTTTTCTAAAAATAAAAAATAGGTGGATATGATAAGGAAGAGAAAGCAGCGAGAGCTTATGATCTGGCTGCTCTAAAGTACTGGGGTCCGACCACCACTACAAATTTTCCGGTAGCCTTGTTATTTTATTTATTTTTTGGTTTATTTTAGCTTTAATACATATACGTATAAGTATGTATATATACACTTTCTTTTTATGACATTTGGATCTGAATATTACATGGTTAATTTTAAGGTTTCTAACTACGAGAAGGAACTTGAGGAGATGAAGAACATGACTAGGCAGGAGTTTGTTGCTTCTCTTCGAAGGTAAAAATTAATACAATTTTAGATATTACATATCAACTCTCTTTAGTATTCTTGTTTTTCTGTTTTGCTTTCTTAAAGAAATACTCTATTTAAAATAAAAATAAAAATGTGATATATCTTTATGTGTCTATTATTATATGTAGGAAAAGTAGTGGGTTCTCTAGAGGAGCCTCAATCTATAGAGGCGTCACAAGGTATGTTGTGTGTGTGTGTGTGTGTGTGTGTGTGTGTGTATATATATATATATATATATTATCACACGTTTTCTCTTTTTTCATTTTTCTCTTTTTATTTTTTTTTATTTTTATTTTTTTGGTTTAGGAGTAAAACCAAAAACTAATAAAATAACACATTCTCCTCAAATTATTTATTGCAGGCACCATCAACATGGTAGATGGCAGGCAAGAATAGGAAGGGTTGCAGGCAACAAAGACCTCTATCTTGGCACCTTTAGTAAGTCCAATCTTATACTTTTTTTTTCAATAAATTTATTTTTTACTTTATCAATATTAAATAATGTAATTATTTCTAAGTTTTGTTAATTACCACAAAGTTTAATAATCTTTGCCTCGTCCCTTGTCAAATAGGTACCCAAGAGGAAGCAGCAGAGGCATACGACATTGCGGCCATAAAGTTCAGAGGCCTAAACGCCGTGACCAACTTCGACATGAGCCGCTACGACGTCAAAAGCATCGCCAGCAGCAACCTCCCCATCGGCGGAATGTCCAACACCAACAAGTCGAAGAACAGCTCGTCCGACCAATCCCTCTCTGCCGACAGCAAGACCGCCACCGTCGACGACCGAGACGGCCTCTCCTCGGCCTCCTCCACCCTCAGCTTCGCTCTCCCCGCCGCCGCAGCCATCAAACAAGACCCCTCGGAGACTTACTGGTCCAACATTTTCGCCTTCCAAAACCCTAGCACATCTACCGTAGCCAAAAACCCTAGTACCCCTACCGCGACCTTTTTTCATACTAACCCTAATTCTTCTCTGCCTCTCAACATGGAATTCTCCGCAATTACTACCACTACTACTAGTGATCACCACAACAATGGCGGCTTTTTCGCTTATTCCCATCATCAACAACAACAACAACAACAACATCAAAATGGTACTAGTGCCGGTAGTAATACTACCAATACGGCGCCGTTTGGCATGCCCATTTCCGTACACAGCAACAACAACAATAGTACGACAACTTATGATCAAACATCTTCTTCTTCTGGGTATAACAATAGTGGGAATAATTGGAATAATATTGGACACGCATTTCACCATCGTCAATATCAGGCTCATCATGCGAAGCCCAACACTCTTTTTCAGACGCCAATCTTCGGCGTGGAATGAGGTTTTTTTTTTTTTTTTTTTGGTTTTCTTAGCATGTGATTTTAAAGGATAATCTCATGTGTAGTTTTTTAGTTTAATAGTAGTAGTAAGAAGTACTAGAAGAAGACAAAAGTGTTTTTGGAGTTTTTCATGCAAAAAGGAGACGAGAGAGAAGATGACGATTTATGAATATGGGGAATATGTTTGTTTGTTGTGGTGGAACTGACAAACCATAATTCACTCAGGGACCAGAGAGCTGCTGACACTGTACTAAGGTTGTTCTTTTTTTTTTTCTTTTTTTTCTTTTGCCTTTTTTTTAGCCCTTTGGCCTTTTCCTTTTTTTTTTTTTTTTTTTTTTTTTACTGACATGATTTTAGATGGGCATAACTGGAAAGAAATCCTTTTGTAATCCTTTCATTTTGTTAGTATGAAAATTTACATCAGTGTGAAATATAGATGTATTTCCTCTATTCGACTCACATTCTTTTTAATTTTTTTTTTTAAAGTCACTTTTTCTGTTACACAATAGTATTTTTTAATTATGAATTCATTTTTCAATTTAAATTCTCCCTCAAATAAGATCATAATATTATAAAATAACTTTTTAATTTAAATTCTCCGTCGAACAAAATTTTTAAATTCACTTTTTAATTTAAATTTTTTACAGTATTTTTTTTAATATGAATTCACAAAATTATTCGAGTTAAATTCTCAATAAGATCATATTATATAATATGCACATGTAGCAATTATCCTCTCGTCCTCGCTATGGACTTTTAAGTTTATATTGTGTATGCTATTTTGATCGTTATATGATATCAGTTGTGATTATGATGTGAGTGATGCCATCTATATCATGTACTTGTAGATAAAGTAGGGAATATAATTTATTAAAGGGTATGTTTTCGCACTAATTGATACTATATTAATCTTAAAAAAGTATAGCTAATTATAACTAGTGCACTTAGTGGTATCAATTTGTGGTAGAAATAATGACAATGAAAAGAACGAAAAAGAGAAGTGGTAAATTATGTATATACTTATTGTTAAATCATACATATAATTTCTTAATATATCGTTTTGGCATGATGGCTGAATTAACATAATTTAAGCACTCCAATAATGTTTTTTTCCCATTATATACAGCACTAGATATAGAAGTGGATCCATAATAAATTATTATGGTGGTAATTTAATTAATTAATTATTGGGGAAGAGATCAATAATGTTGAATCTTTTACATAGGGTATTGATTCAGTCTCATGTAGTAGCTAGGAAGAAGGTAGATGGTATTTCATTCAGAGAAATTATTCAAGTTCATTTAATTTATTTCAGGTGCAGTCCATATGTTTAACTATATATCATATTCCTTTCTATACTAGGCTAAAAATGCTCAACATGTAGGAATAGCTTTTAATCATCAAATCACGTCAAAATTAAATTAGATCAATTAAAAAATGCGATAATTTAATTGAATTTTATAAAAATTAATCTAACAGTTAAAAATTACACCGTGTCATTATAAGGATATTATTTAGTAATTTGAGACTTACATGAATTCATCATGAATAAGAGTACTCATAAGTGACGACATAAAACACTACACAGTACTTGCATGTAGCTTGTTATATTTGTGCTCTTATTTAAATTTATTAAAATGATCTCTCAAGTGGTTGGCTACGTGAGTGTATGAGTCAGAATTTAAATTTTAGTGATCATCTCTTCTTGATATAATAGGAGTCATAAACATCACGCCAAAAAGATAAAATAACTTATTAAATTCTCCTATCAATAGATGGAGGACTTCATTAATTTTTTTTTTTTTTTTGGGTTAAAACTAAGAGAGAAGACTATTAACTCTGAAATACGCTAATAATAGAAAGGTGTATGATCTTCTTATATTTTATTATATCTTTCTATTAAAAAAAAATTAATACTAGTTTGAATTGAGCCTATAGATATAACTTGGCTCTGAAATACGCTAATAATAGAAATGTGTATGATCTTCATAGATTTTATTATATCTTTCTATTAAAAAAATTAATACTAGTTTGAATTGAGCCTATAGATATAGCTTGGCGTTATCACTTTTAAATGCTATACACACTATATATATACATGGAAACTTGGAAGGAATTTTAAGCTCTTGATTAGAGGGGTCACTTGCTGAGTCCCTGCTTTGACCAAAAGTGAGAGAAACCAAAAGCAAGAATATTACAAACAAACTTTAACAAGATAATAATATACAATGAGACAAAGAACAAAACCCATCAACATTAGTATAGTACTACCCTAACTTCTTGTGTTTTATGTGAGCTTTTTGGAGAATTGAGATTCAAACCTTTTTTTTTTTTTGTTTAAAGAAAAAAAAACAACAAAAATACTGTCTTTTCTTGTCTGTCTCATATATCCCCTCCCTTCCTTTAAGATGATGGCATGTCACTTTGTACCTTTCGGCGCCATTAGATCCTCGCCCCACCAGGGCCACCATTCTATTTGACCACTGTTTAATTTGACTCTTCTTTAATATCATCTTCATGATCTGCTTCTTTTATAATATACGCTTAATTTTAAGATCTATACATGTTAAAATATAAAATTATTGTTTATCCATTTCTTAATAGTTTAAGTTTTTGAGATGGATTGATAAACTAACATGGTATTAAAGCAGGAGATTTTGATTTTAAACTCCCGTAATTACACTATTTATCCTCATTTAAATTGTCATCACGTGTTGAGTCTTTATATATCTCGAGCTTAAATATTCATGTGTTGGGTTTTCTAATTAATTTACCCACACGATTGTCCATTGTCCAGCCCACACGTGAGGGGGAGTGTTAAAGTATAAAACTATTGTTGGCCCACATCCTAATAGTTTAAACTTTTAGGATGGATCGGTAAACTAATAATATAACACTTCTAACCAATTAAATATTTATATATATATATATATGTGTGTGTTTGCACGCATGTATAGGTTCGTTTTCGGTATGCAAAATACCGAAAACGAACCTACGCAATGAGAACGTTGTTACACATGTATAAAGGTGTATCATAATATTATTATTTTGATCAGTATATATGCAATGATTTTTAGAAAGTATGATATTAGTTTACACAATTACTTTGTTATCTTAATAATTATAAATTCATTGTTACACAAAACAAGTTATTGTTACATCTTTTTAAGCACCTAAAGCCCGTGTGTGTGTGTGTCTAAATTTGGTGTTTGTGCTTGAAAGGTTGTAGAGTTAATCAAAAATCTATTCATGAGCATATAATAATCTGTATATATATGTATATTATGGGCACGAATAATGACTTGTGAGTATACCATTTATCAGTGTTGCTCAACACAGTTTTGTAAACAAATAAATTCAATAATATTCTCATGTTGTTTGTGAGAAAGGGAGATTTTGAAAATACGTGCAAATTATTGGATACAACCTGGACATGAATTGGGGGTTAGAAATTTTGCAAATACTATTAGCACCATAAAAAAGGTATATACATGTATATAAATATATATATATATATATATATATATATATATATACGGAACCGTGTGTATCATGAGTTCAGTACATGTAGCATTTTAACAATTATGATGCTAGGTGATAACACTTTTATTTGTTAAGTAAGACTAGTAGATTTTCTCAATACAATATTAGCAGTGCTTAATAAAACTTGTACATTGGGATATCAATGCTTGATTGTTTTTTTTAATTTGATAATTTTATCCATATTCACACAATTAATCGTATTAATTTAGTGCGGAGGCATGCATGGTAAAATTATATAAGTGCATGCAGGAATCTTTATTAAATTGTAATTTGCTAAATAAATATGATTGATTTGCTTCGTATCAAAGAAAAAGAATTATTTATTCCGATATGCAAAATTATTATGGAAAATTTGTCTCCTGAATTAATATTTGGTTTTTTACTTCTCTCAAAAAAATGGAAACCAGTTCTCTCATGCGTATTAGCTAGCTAGCTAAAATATTTAGGGCTGCGCTTCTAAAAAAATTAAAAATAATAATAATAATAATAAAACATTTAGGACTGTCTTGCCCCTAAGGGGAAAAGGAAGCCTAAAACGCTTGTAATCATTTTAGGAAAGCAAGTACATACTTTTGATTTATTATTCAATCGAAATACAAAACTCTTCTTCCGTATACATGGGTTTGAGAAATATTAACATCATTTTTATTTTTTTATTAATTATTTGATACGTAAATTTTACTCTCTTATTTTTTGTTTAAATAATAATATATTATATTAATGGAGTTTACAAATCGAACAATAAATATGAGTGACAAAAAAAATGATAGAAAAAATAATGTTAACATTTCTCATATAAATTTTTATTCATTCTGCTCTTATATATAATCTTTTGTGAAAACTACAATTACAAAATACGCATGAAGAATAGCAGCAAATTAAAAAGCTTTGGGCTATTCGTACGGCTAGCTTTATACAAAATATTCCTCACAAAATGGTCACCACACTCACGAACACATCATAATCAATAATAATTCCTGAAAAGACTACGTTAAGGATGCAACAGTTGTAATTTAATAAATTTGGTCAAATATATAGTCCAATAATCATATTTATGCACTGTCACCCAACTTTGCAGTTTAATTATAATACATGGTTAAAACTAACTAATTCCCTTTTTAGATTCTTAATTAACATGGGCCAATTATTAATTTGGAAGCATATCAAAACTAGGCAGATTTTTTTTTTTTGGCATGTCTAGTATAAAGTAACAATGTTATCTATAATAATAGTACCATATATATATAATTTACTATTTTATGTGCCAAATGGCGCCTACGTTAACATTGTACATGACCATCAGCCATTAGGATAATTGAAAGATGGTCTAGTAGCATTAATATACTAAAAACAAAAATTTGTAAAGAAAAACTTTATCATAAATCAAGTGAAAGAATACCAAAACACTTTGCACTTCATGTCTACTTTTTTTTTTTTTTTTTTTTGTCTCTCTCTTACTTTTTTCAAAAACAAGGTCACACAATCACATGCCATTTCCTGAAAAGGTTACCTTATAAAAATGTCGCAAGTATTAGTCAAATATTGTAAACACTGCAAAAGATTATTTCCCTTTACCTTTTCTTTACTCCACTTTAAACTTGTGGGGGACCCTTTCTTTTCTTTTTTTTTTTTTTTGGGTAAGATTAGTCTCAATCCATGTTTCCCTTTTGTCTTGCTCACAAACAAGTCTTGTCGGCCACACCCTCTCTTAAAATATTGTTTTCTTCAAAATTAATATATACACATATCCAAGCTACGAAATAGTATTATTTTTTACTAATCAGGTAATCACATTGATTCTTATCTACAGTTTGATTATATTTCTGATCTTGTTTACGTCGGAAAGACACCACATGCGTAACTAGCTCAACACACTTTAAGAGTTCAATTTGATTTAAAAAGTTAACCTACTAGGTCTTACATCTTTTCATGTATATTCATTTCACATCTTTATCTACTTTTCATGTGAGACAACACACATATGCACTTTTCTCAACAATCTCCCATCATGTGTGTATTCACTGAGCTCTCTCTCAAACTAAAGTTTCAAGTAGCCGACACATCCAAGCATAACACTCAACAGGAGTCAACTCGAGCATGAGAAAGAGAGCCGAAACCATGTGAGTCCACTAAATGCTCTACCATCCGCACTTGCAATTGCAACTGAATGTGATTGCTTGACCTGAACAAATCATCGTCTCTAATACCACTTGTTTGGGAGACTTTTTAATAATTACTTTAATCACAATATTGGATCAAGTGGTTTTGCGTTGAATGTGAACAAGCTATTTATACAACCCACAAAGCTTATGATTAATATACTTAATCTCAAAGTACCCTTTGCTTCCTTTTTGTGCTTTGCTTTGGAAATTCTTCTTTTTCCTTTCGATCGATCATTTTAATAATGGTGTTGATACAATTATTGTAATGATTTGTGTGTGAAGTTGGAATTGAATTATAATAATGAGGTGTTAATGAGGCCGCACGTGCTTGCTGACTGAGGAGCTCGGCGACATGTGCGGTTGAATGTTGGAGTTGGAATCCTTTTGAAAGAATTTACTAATTTAATTTAATAGGACGACTGTTCATTTTGATATGTATAAATAATAATATAGTGCCTCCTTGGAAAAGTTGAGCAGGTTCTCACTTATAAGTTAAGTTATTCGAGTCGGTTTTGTCTATGTTATAAATTTTGTATGCGTAAAGCTAGTTTGCATATGCAGTAGAGGATTATACTAATGAGAACTTTTTGGTTGAAAAAATACCTTAACAGATAGGGAACTATTTTAACTCTCAGATTTTTATTCTATTTTGTCAATTCAGCATATATTTTACGCCACAAAATATATATAGAAAACTATTATTTTATAGTGGTGTGAGAGCCAATTTTGCTATACTAATGTCAATTGTAAGAATTTAATCAGGAACAAGTAATAAAAATCATAAATAATGTAGCTCTTTATCTATGCAGTTGATGATATGTCAACTTGAAGGTTGCAAAGATATTGAAGTGAGCAATGTTGAAATTTGAATGAATGTGAGGATGACTTGGAGTACAATAGGTCTAACAACAGCAATTAGAGGAATTGATTCTACATTGTACGAAGAATTTGCAGCTAAAACAACGGACAATGACATGCTTTGATGCTAGTTGGGTTTTTTTTTTTTTTTGTCAGATATGCTTTGCTGCTAGTTGGTTTTTTTTTTTTTTTTTTTTTTTTTTTTTTTTGTTTGATATTCTTTTTGTTCTTTTGGGGGTTTTTTTTTTTTTTTTTTTTTTCTTTTTTGTGTCAAAGCAATAATATTTCACGGTTGGCTCAGTAGGATTAAGAGCTTTAAGTGAAACTTTGAATAGGCTATTTAAATAGTTACACTTGCAATCTTTTTTGTAAACCTTTTAAACTGAAGAACCAATTATCCATTCATGTTTCTATTTGATGTGGGACTCAAACTTGCTAAACTATTATATTGTGGTCTAGTTTAATGATTTTTCTCTGAATTTTGGCTGAATTTAAGGGATTAAGAGTCGTTGAATTGAGAAATTCATATTAGGAATTTTTAAAAATTTTCTGTGTGTTAAATTGGTGATGGAAAAGCATGTCCGAAAAAAGATTTGAAAATCCTAAATCAATTCTATAGTTAAACATGGCTGAACAAGCAATAATTAACCACTATTACCTACATTAATTCTTCAATAATCTATTCCTGCATATAAAAGTGAGACAGAAATAAAACTACAAAAATTTCAGAAACTGTTATGGTCATAGATGACCAAGGGTTTCTTTGTCTAAGGAAATGTAAGTCTTCTCTAAAGTCTAAATGCATTTTCTTCTTTCTAATAACAAGCAGTGCTTAATCCGATGTAGGAAAAAATAGGTGGATGTTCAGTTTGGCCTCCCCCTTTAACTAATGGCAAAACTTTTCTTTCTTTTTTTTTTTTTTTTTTTTTTTGGTGAAATGCTCTTTCTTTTTCCTCTCTCTCTCTCTTTTTTTCTTTTTTCTTTTTTTTTTGCGTTAGTTGCATGGTGGTATCAATTAGCTATATATCATTTGTTTTTAGGGAAATAGTAGAAAATAGGTCAATATAAAAAGCTTAAGAAAGTATATAAGTCAATTTTTAGTTATAGAAAATAATAGGTTATAACTTATCAAGTTATGATTCATAACCAGATAAATTATGAACAAACTTGTCAAGTTATGGTTTATAATCAGACAAGTTATGGACAATTATGGACAATAACTTGTTAAGTTATGGTTCACAACCAGACAAGTTATAGATAAAAACAGTAATTTAACTTATTTATTAACTTATGTAAACTATTGACCTATTAATTTTAATTCATCTCAACTATTTTCCTCTTTCTCCTAGAGATATCAATGTAATGTAGTGCTCATTCAACCCATAATCAGCTAAGCCCGTCTATATTTCATGTCGTATTGGGCCTAGCTTGCTGAAGTTCCTGTCAAGCGTTCGTGCTAATCCTAAATTGAAAATCATGGGCCGAAACACATATCATGCTCGTAATGTGTTGTGCTCGTGTCGTGTGACATGCACGTGTTTTAACTTGCTTTTCACGATAGATTATTGAGCCATTAAGTTCTTTATTTTGTTTTTTGAATGAAAAAAAAAGATATTTTTTAACCATATTCAAATAGAAAATAATTCAAATAAGATTATAATTTCATAATTTATTACTAAGCAAAAAAAAAAATACTTGGTGGCATCATAAATACTAATTTATAATTATAACATCAAGAAATTAGGACATCCTACTAAGTTGTCACCCATTAAACTCCAATACTATGGGGTTGGTCTTTTACCATTTTTAAGTTAGGTGATTTGAGTGTAGATTTTGAGTTGAGTTTGAGTTATAACTTGAGTTGAAGTTGTAACTTGAGTTTGTGTTTGTTTGTGTACATTTGAGTTATGGTTTGAGATAAGAATCTTTTTGAGTTTGTGTTTGAGTGAGTCAAAACTTGAATTTGTATTTAGATAGTATTTTAATAAAAACTCAATGCTGATGGAAAATTTTAATAGGGTATATAGGTGTGGTTTTATTCGTCTTTTCGTTGTCAACGCATAGAAAAAAAATGATCTCAATCAGAATTAAAACGTAAAAGTTATAGCATTTTTAAGAATAGAAAAAATAATGTTCATTAATTTGAGTTCGAGTTTATGAACTTGAGTTAAATGGGAAACTTGAACTCGAGTTTTAGTCACAAACTCAAGTTCAAACTCGAGTTTAAACTTAAAAGAACATGAACTCAAATAAAATTGTAACTCGAGTTGTTTTTTTAAGTTTTTAACTAAAAAATGGGGCTGCCGAACAGCCCCATATGTCTCAAGCTACTCACTCATAATCTTATTGAAAGTGAAAAAAATATTATAAAAGGAAATTACATATTTCAACTAATTTAGCTAAAACATAAAGTTGTTATCCAATAAAATCTTTAATTATATTTAGGGTTAGCAGCTCCAGTGGTCTTTGGGCTTTTAAGTTTGTGACAAATTAGTCCCCAAACTAATTTAATGAGCTAAAAATTATCTCATTCTCTAGAATCTAGATTTGCCTAATAGTTAAAAATTATCGACCAACTCAAGATGAGGAGAAATATAAGACTAAAACTAATTTACAATTATCCTTTGTTCCAAAGAAAACATTAAAAAACAAATATAAATATGAAAACTTCTTTTTGTAATTCATTCTTTCCATCATCTAAAATTTTTGCCTTTAAATATTAGATCTTCTCCTTTTCTATATATGTAGTACTTCATTTTTCTTGTTAAGAGATTTTTTTTTTTTTTTGGTCTTTGAAGTAATTGTTTTAGCCTTTTCACTAAGATTTTTGTATTTTCTTATTTTTTTTTCATCTTATGTGATTAATTATCTCCTTTTTAAAAAAAAATAATATTTATTGTTTTTTATTTTTGAAAGGATATTTTCATTGCTTTCAGTATGCAAGTTTTGTTATATTTTTTTTCCCTCATAACAACGATCCATTAAGGGAATAAAAATACTTAAAAAATCGATATCTTATGGCAATTGTCTCATTTCAGCAACAAAAACCGAGAAAATAAATCAAAAGGTAAATAAAAGAAAACAAAAATTATATGCGTCAACCCAAGGGTTTAAAGGTAAACAAAAGAATAAATTGAGGTGTTTGAATTGTGGCTTGAATCATACAGTGTAAATTTCTACCGTAAAAGCTTATATACACCACTTGTATTTTTAGTGTAACTTTGTGAGCTATCTGGGTAAGTTAATAGAATAACAGGTATTTATTGAGAAATACAACACGTATTTAAGATTGATATGTACTAATAATATCTGAATTTAGCATGTAGTGCAACCTATTATCATTTTTTTATATGAATTTAACACGTTAACTCTGTATATTGGTCTCGTTCACTTCGCGGATTCAAGTTTTTAATTTGAACTGAGATGTGATATTTTGTGAGAACTTTTCACTGTAGCAAAAAAAGTTAGATGTGACATTTTCTAAGAACTTTTTACTGTAAAAACCTAAAATTGAAAATTCAAATCGGTGAAATGAACGAAACCTTAAATTACTAAGATATGTTAGATATATGATGGAATTTTTTTTTTTCATGTTAGACACCTAGAAGCGATAATATTTTATAGACTATATTAATTTATATTTTAATTATGTGATAATTAAATATTATATTAAATATGTGATATTAAATTTGACCGACCCAAAAGCATATTAGCATGAACACAGAGCAAAAAATAAAGGAAAAAAGCAAGCACTCAAACGTGTCAGAGTAAGAATCATAGCCGCGTAGAATATATACTAGGTAAGGAGCATGTCTTCGCAGACATACATGCAAGGGCAGGGATTCAAATGAAAAAATTCAACAAAAATTGTTATTTATTTATTTAGGGAAAAAATAAGAAATTATGATTGAAAAAAAAAATAAAGACAAAAGCTATTTGGTTATCAAGTTTGGCAACATAGATCATAATGAAGTTGATAATTGTGAAGTATTAAATTTCATATATTTGAATTATGATGAAAGTGTATGATGGTTTAAAAGCCCGTAAGCCTGCAATTACGTTATTATATGTTGATTAACTTTTTAAAGGGGACTATCCTTGCTATAATTAGGTAGGATCAGAGAAAATGTTGACTTAATCTCTTTTTTTTTTCACTAACGGTGTGCTCTTAAGTATATTTGTGTATATTGTTGACTCGGTCAATAATCGAGTTAACAATAAGTGTATTTACAATAAAATTTCAATTGGCAAAAGGTAACTTTTCATAAATATATTTATCCATTTGAAATTGATAACTTGTTATTAATACTAAAAAAAATTAAATAGTAACTTTTAAATTTTATACATTTTTAAATTCAATGGTACAATTCACAGAAAAAAATAATAATAATTGCAAATTCTCTGTTATATATTAAAAATGATCTTCTATAGTTATCTTAAGTTAACACCTGATAAAAAAAAAAATCAATGATAACTTAGCATTCTTATATTTTTAAATTTAGTTTTACAATTAAAGAAAAAGATTAATTTAAATTCATCTATATTAACCAAGAGTTATACGTGGAAGGTTATAAAAACACAAAACAATGAGCAATGGGTGGAATCATGACACCTGTATATGAAAGTCCTATCTTCGAATTTAAGCAACTTATGGAACCAAATTAATACGTGCTAATAATCAACACGTAGTGCAACCTATCGTTAAATTTTCTTTTTTTCTAAATTTTTGACACGTTAACTCTTTATATTTAAATTAATAAGAGATGTTTTTTTTTTTCGCAACTTAGACACATAGAAAGCAAGCACCCACCCATGTCAAAGTATGAGTTATAGCCGCTTTTAATATAAGACTAATATATATATATATATATATATATATATATATAATATCTAAAAAACAACATCATACAAGGAAAGACGGCAACCCATCGACTACGATGGTACGGCATGAACATTTTTGAGCCAAACACGGTATGACACGAGATTATTATAGGTTGCATTAAGTATAAAATGAGGTGGGTGGTCGTTGTATCGAGTTTATAGCTTTAAGCACATGGACATGACACAATAATAAATACGAACACGACAAGAGCACAACACGGCCCATCGATTACGATGGGCTTGCACGACGAATATAAATTTTTTCACTTTTATTATATAATGTTTATGTTATTGTTACATATTTTTCAATAACTAAAATAATTATATATCCAATAAATTGGTAATTATGATGGCATCAAGTTTTTTTGCTTATTTTTCCTAGTAATAATGTGAAATGATATTTGATTTGAATCATTTTTTATTTAGAAGTTGTTCAAAAACATATTTTTTATCATACAAAAAACAATTTAAAACGACTTAATGGTCCAACGGACCACTCTAAAAATCCATTGTGTCAAGTACGGTAAAAGCACAAGTACGACACGACACGAGCACGAGTATGCCTCAACTCATAGGCCAAACATGGCCTATCATTTTAAATCTAAGCTGACACGAACAGGACAAGAAGTTTTGGTGGATCACGCCGAACACAACATGAAACACGCATGGGTCGAGCCGCTATGGGCAAGGCCAAACCGATATGGCACGATTAACATCTCTAAACTGGAAGAACAAAAGATAAACGAGAAGCACAATTTTTTCCCTTAAAAAGACAATTAGGTAACAAACGGCAAAACTGAAAATGATAACAAGCTATAATACTAAATGTAAATAGAAACGATAATGCGAATAAAAACGACATCATTTGTAAAAGCGACAATAAACTACGATATGGGATTGAAAGTCGCCCACAGTTTCAGTTTTAGAAAACGATATGAATTGCATAACTGACAACAGAATGAAAAATCACAAGAACCTAGACAAACGACATAAACTGCAAATACAAAAAGTTAAAATAAAATAATAATAAAAAAGAAGCGACGTCAGCTTTGCAAGAACGTATTTGAAAAATCTTTAAAAGAATGTTAAGCTTGACAAAAACGACAGCATGAACAACAATGACGTCAAAATTAATGCCCCGTTTATTTTACTGATTCAAGTTTATAATTTGAGTTTTGTTATAGTAAAAAACTCACAGAAAGAATCACGTCTAATTTTTTTGCTACAGTAAAATGCTCTCACATAAAATCACATATGAACTCAAATTAAAAAGTCAAATCAGAGAATTAAACGGGTCATAAATAATTACAACTTAAAACAAAGGCAACAAAAAAATTAAAGAAACAAAAACATAAAAAAAATTAATAGAAAGGGGCTTAAAAACGAAACAAACTCGGAAAAAGGCATCAAAATCGAAACCATCAATATAGAAACAGCAATACCCAAATAAACCTGCTCCAGTTGTAAAAATGACATCAAACGTTTAAAAAAATGCTAACGACATAAACGACAATGCCTCAAATAGGTCAGTTTTCGGTTATTCGACCGATTGAAAATGAGCAGAACCGGTGACCGAACCGCCGGAGATTAGACGGTTTGGTTTCACCGACCGACAGCGTTAGCCACCGACATCTGTTGATTTTTTATGTGGGTTTTGGTCGGTGTTGTCAGTTACCGTTCGGTTTTCAGTTGTTATGTATAGCCCTAAAAAAAAGGGGGAGAAACAGTAAAATGACAGTAAGAACAATTAAAAGACAATAATTTTAAAAGCTATAAACGTTAAAGACGATAACTGAGATAATTCAAAAGCGATACCAGCTATAAAAACGATGGGAACCTTAAAGAACGACATAAACATGAAAAGTGACGAGAGTGACCAGGCCTAAATAAACAACGAGAACTGGGTTGGACTTTAATGTAAGTCTTTGTTATTTAATTGGGCCTGAATATGAGCTTAAAATTGTCGAACAAGTTGGGCAATGAGTGTCCCGTGTTGAAGTTTTCCTCATGTTCTTTCTCAGGTCATTCAAAACAGAGAGAATCAATTTACCCTTAAGTTTTAATTTTCAACCCTTATTTTTAATTAATACTCTTCTAACTAATATATTTATTTAGTTAAAAAGATATTAATTAAGAATAAATTATAAAAATCTAGACTTATACAGTATAAAAGCGTATTTATCTCCTTTTCTCTTTCAAAATAGTGGCGGAACCACTTGGGGCTAGGAGAGCAGCTGCCCCCCCTCGGCCCAAGTGGCTCCTTTAGTTTTGGTACCTAATTTTTTTTTTTTGGTCATTTTTGCTCCCATTGAAATCTTATAATTACATATTTTTTCATATGTTTTAAAATATTTTCTGTTATCTTCGAGATTGGTGAAGGGCAGAAAATGGAGAAGAGAGAAAATGGAAACGAGAAGATGAAAACGAGTTTAATTCGTTTTCAGAAATGTGATAGTTTTTGAGAAAAATTAAGTATTGCACCAAACGCACTCATTCTGCCGGTTTCAATTTGTTATCCTCAGAAAATGTGAAAAACAAAAACAAAAAAGGAAATAAACAGGCCCATAATTTCTCGTGGTATTTTTATATTCAAAAGTTGGTATGAAAATTCATGTTGAAGTCCTAATCTCGTTTGGCTTGAAATTTGTATACTGTGTTTCCATAGGCAACCTAGGTAGTATGTACTTGTAATGTGCATAATATTCAAAAAAAAAAAAAAAAAAATGCATACAATACGCTAATATTTACAGTTTAATTATTGAAGCCATATAAGAAGTGTTTAGGGTGATGTTAGGTCGGATCCTCAAGAAGATAAGTCGAGGCTCACAGGTGATGGTGTTAACTTTGGAGTCACTAATCTTGTAAATAGATGGATTGAGTTGCTCATTTAAACTAAGGGAGTTCTGATGACATGATGAAATTTAGACTTTCCCTGTTCACTTCACCAATTCTAGTTTAGAATTTGAATTTTGCTAAAGTAAAAAGTTCTCAGAAACAGTCACATCTAACTTTTTTGCTACAGTAAAAAGCTCTCACATAAAATCACATCTCAACTCGAATTATAAACTCGATCAGCGAAATGAACGGGCCCGAACTTCACTTTCATCTCAAAAGCTCAATATTAAGTGGAATGATTCAATATCCTTATAAAGAATCCAGATCTGCTGTCTCTATTTTTTTCATATCGATAACTATTCTTCTATTAATTATTTATTATATCATTTAAATTTAAGAATCTAACCACATAAATGTTAAAATATTAAAAATTTGTAAGCAATTCACGAGACGTTAGATTTATGCTTTGATTAATGTCTGAAGAGTACTCCGGGCATTTCTCTCCGGAGTTTGGTTGACACGTTTTCATGGTGGATTCTTGATTCTTTAAAATACAATTAGAGCCATAAATTATAAATTATATCATTCTTGTATTTAAGAATGGAAGCAGGACGGGCGCGAGGCAGGGAATCCTTCCTCGCGCCCTACCCAATCAGAAAAAAACTCGTCTCATCACAGGTTCTAAGTAACCCGTTTACCTATTTATTAAACAACATCTTTTATTATTTCAAATTCAATTCATTAGTCATGTAAACTGAAAAGTCCCAATAAAAAAAAAACAAAAAGAGAAAAACAAACAACAAACACATAATCTAAAATCAATAGTTAAGATTAGAACTAACAACGATCACATACTACAACATATTAATTAATTTACAATATATCATAATTTTTTGAAAATAAAAAAAAATAATTAAGATGGATTTGTGGTCGTGACAATTTAATGTTTACCCTACCCTATTCGGATCAGGTGTATATAGATAGATAATTGGGTTCACAGGTAAAATTGTCACCACTTAAGATCTGAGGGTGATAGTTAATTACCAAACGCATTTTTAAAAATGATTTTTGTCTTAGATTGAAAACGTTTTCATTTTTCTTTTCATACAAAACACAAAATCATTTTAGAACGAGTTCTAAACGTGCCCAATATTTTTAAGTTGAAGAACCTGGTTGTACACGAACTAATTAAATTGAACCTCTCTTTTAATGAGCTTTTTTTTTTTTGTCGCGGAAGGTGTTAAAAATTCATGTCCTATTCATGCATCGAATAATACTATTAATGAATAGAAACTTGAATCTCTTTCTTTTATTTATTTATTTTTAATAAATAGCAAATAACATAACCAACAAGGGCAGTAAAATGGCATAAGGAAGAAGACATTATAATTTTGTTTCCAGCAATCATTCAATATCAAGACAAAATTTTATTTTCTTGATGCCTTACGTACATAGAAGATGAACACTTAGGCCTCGTTCACTTTGTGAATTTGAGTTTTCAATTCGAGTTGAAATGTGATAATTTTTAAGAGCTTTTCACTGTAACAGAAAAAATTAGATGTGACATTTTCTGAGAGCTTTTTACTGTAGAAATCTAAAACTGAAAACTTGAATCGGTAAAATGAACGAGGCCTTAGTTATTTGTAACAAAAAAAAAACAAAAAAAAAACAAAAAAGAAAGAAAAAAACTATAAAAGAACGGTTGAGTTGTACTTCTCATGCACTAAGCAACTTCTGCCCAATGAATTCATTGTATTGTGAAGACAAGAGAAGAGAGAGAGAGTGTGTGTGTGTGTGTTTTTCTTCAATTGGGTGCCCCTAAAAATCTATGGGGTTTGCATGTTAATTCAACGCCTACATTGGGGCTGGTTATTTCAGCATTATTGAGGAACAAGGCATTAAATAAGTCATAATTAAATTATTATTAATTAAGTTATAACTTAACCACCCGTGGCGGTGGCACAACGGTGATCTACAAGTATTCTCTTAAGTCTCACTTATCGATTCTAATTATCAGCGATAAAATTAAAATTATGTCTCTTATCGACCTGCCGAATATGACTTAGAGTGTCACATCAAGATAGAAAAGTCATCTTAATAAATTGTGATAGCATGCATAAAGTTTTGAATTTGAAGAAAAATAACTACCGATAGAGAGGCCTATTGGAGAAAGTTATGAAAACTTAACTAGCCGAATTTGTTTGAATTATTTCTCTTCATTGGCAAGATGGGTTTCTCGCAGCAACCCCTTTATTAACAAGCATCCAAAAATTTAAAGATGTGTGGAAATAATTGCAAAAGGCCATGGCGTGTAGTGCACTCAAAACTTGTTTTTTGTTTTTGCATCATATGCTTTCTCACTTCTTTGATGCCTTTCTCACTAATATTTATCACTTTCATCCAAAAAGCAAATGGGGAAATTCCCATTCACATTTCTAGTGATCTCTTTTCTCGCTTTAGTTTCTTTTTGATTGCTTAATTAGTCAATAATCCCATTTACGCAATTGATCAGTTTTTAATCATAATTACATCAATTTTACATGAGAAGCTTCCTTCATTTATTCTTATTATTTGTGCTTCATCATACTAATTCATGAATTAAATGTTGCCTTTTTTTTTTAGTGGAAAGATTTACTACAAGTTGTTCTGTTTCCTTTTCTAGATCGAGATCTGTAATTAGTGCTCATCATAATGTGGGCAAAGTCTTTTTGCAATGTCACAAGCACCAAGTAATGTAAACTTGTCTTTCACTTTTGACCAGCTCCCCATAATTTGCTTCTCTCTCTTTTTTTTTTTTTAATTTTTTTTTATCTCTTTTGTCCTTTATATACTTTGCTTGAAAATTTTATCTTGTGTAAATTACAAACTACAAAGTGGATTTCTCGACGAACCTTTCCAATTTTTATTTTTTCTAACCATGTAAACTCATGATATATATATATATGTATGTATGTATATATTACCTTTTGCTCTTTGGTTCCTTAAAGTAAAGTGAAATACACTTCTAGGTATTTGGACGTGTTAAACAATTTATTAGGGATAATCTCACAAATAGTCCATTAAATTTATCCTCAATCTTACGTTGATTCATGACTTTTAAAACGTCTCACTGTTAGTTTTTGAGGTTTTATTTTATTTTAGTTTTGATATTTTCGTCAATTAGTTGTTAAATATTTGATAGAATTTGTGTAAATTAAGAACTAAAATTAAAAATAGTTAAAATTTAAGGACTATTTGTGCAAATTAATTTTTTTTTTGGTGTTATTTTAACACCTAACTAACAAAATAATCAAAACCGAAATAAAATAAAACCTTAATAATCAACTATGAGACGTTTTAAAAGTTAGTGATAAAAGTAAAATTGGGGGTAAGCTTGAGGGATTGTTTATGGGATTAACCCAACAATTCAATACATATAAATATACCTATATATATATTTTTGAGATAATTGGTTAAATGCAAGTAAATCGATTTCTAAAATATGAAAATTCACGGTTCCTTTTTTTTTCTTGAATGACGATGCTTTTGAAGGAAAGTGTCATTTAATCTTATAATTTTAGTAGTGCTACATAAAAGAAGACTCGAAAATTGAAATATGTAAATTACATGACATCATGTATATATTCAAAAAAAAAATGACATCATGCACTCATTATTGGGAATACAATAATGTGCAAGGACCACATAGAAGATAATATATTTTCATTTTCTTGTTGGGGTAGCTCCAAGATCATTAACTATAATATATTTACATAAACATATATGTATATTTGGAAAGTGACAAAGCCAAAAATTGTTGTTAGGGAGGGTTAGGGCGCGTTTGAAACTCGTTTTAAAATAATTTTAGTTTTTGTATGAAAATGAAAATGAAAATGAAAACGTTTTCAATCTCAGACAAAAATTATTTTTAAAAATGTGTTTGGTAGTTTTATCAAGATATTATTTTTAGTATAAAAAAAATCTACTAATGTCTCTATCTCTTTTTCTCTATTCGAGAGAGGAGAAAACGAAAATAAAAAATGAAAAACGACTAAAAGTCATTTTTCATTTCTCTCTCATTTTATACTAAACTAAAAAGTCGTTTTCATTTTCCTTTTTTATTTTTATTATGCCAAACGTCGTTTTAAAAACGTTTTTATTTTTTTATCAAAAAACGTGAAAAATAAAAACATGATCAATTTCAAACACGGCTTTAATATCTTATTCTCAAAATCAATTGTAGAGATGTTATTAAAAGAACTATACGAGTGCACGATTACTATTTCACTTTGTAGTTACATATGCTTGATTTTATTTCTATCCCTTTCTTTTTCTCTTTATGTTTTAGTGGACTTTTAAGCATGTTTTTGGTAACGTTTACTGTTCTTTTGTTTAAAAAATTAAAAAAAAAGACAATTCAAATTTAAATTTTATTTAAATTATAATTTTAACTTAAATTATAACTTAAATTTAACTCAAAAATTACACTCAAATAACGCTATAAAAGAACAGACTAGTTTCTCGTGTATATTGGCGTTAAGTTTGTGAAAGGAAGGAATAAATTGGAAGTATGTGCCGTCCATAAGATGATATGACAATTATTTCAGTACTGACATTTTTAGCTGCTTCCTTTTTTCTTCTCTATCCTATTTGGCGTGGCTGGTATGTTTCATTCAAGCTTTATTAAAGTCGATCAGCTACTTTTTCTTAAAAAGTAATAAATAGAAATATTTATCAGATCTTTTATCCATTGCCAATTTGCCATTTTGACAGCTTTTTCAAGCACGTATCTACTACTTTTTCTTATCATTTTCTCTTTTTTTTTATTATATTTAATTTACCATGCATGTCAATATACTACAGCTGTAGAACATCAATAATTTAAATATCAATATCAAATATCAATATCAATATTATTATCTTAAAAGTATAAAAATAACACATTAAATGTAGTATTTCATTTTTTTTCTAATCAGTGTAGCATTTTATTTTATACTTAGATCTCGTTCACTTCGCGGATTTGAGTTGAGATGTGATATTTTTTTAGAGTTTTTTACTATAGCAGAAAATGTTAGATGTGACATTTTTTGAGAGCTTTTTACTGTAAAAATTTAAAACTGAAAACTCAAATCGGTGAAATGAACGAGGCCTTAGAGTATGTTTAGTTCACTGATTCGAGATATAATTTTATATGAAAGCTTTTTACTGTAGTAAAAAAATTAGATGTGATTATTTCTGAGAGTTTTTTACTGTAACAAAATTTGAATCAGTGAAATTAACGAAGCCTTAAATACACAACGTTATTTCAAATGAAATAAAATTTTTTTTTTGGTATAACTGTTAAGTTTTAAAATTTGTAAAGAGAAAAGTATAACATGATTTACTATGGTTTTGTGGAGGTCTATTATTTATGTCATTCTAAATATCTGAATATCAATATGACGTTTTGTTTTTCTCTTATTAATTGATCAATGATAATTGTTCACTTTTGAGTAAGTAACATAAATAATATTTTTTACCATCTTGAGTGGTATTTTTATTTATTTTGAATTTTTAAATAATTTGGAATGAGAATATTATAAAAGTCAACTCATCAATCAATCGTGACTAAATGTCAAAATTTAACATATGTTATATTTAGTACTAAATTGTGCTATAAACATATCATATATCAAATTTAACATAAAAAATAGCACTCCATTACAAAGTACTGGTTTTTCTATCCGAATAGCAAAATGTAGGGTTGATACATTAATTTGATGTTGTATTATAGAAGCCCTCAGTCATTTATCAAAATGATTGCAAGTATAATTTAAGCGGTAAATTCACATCTAACTCGTATAGAGTTTAAATTTCTGACCACAAATCAATAATATGTTGGTACTAGATATTAATTTTAAATTAATCCACACTAATAATATGTTTATCAAGTGGACATTGTTATTTTACAATTATTTTTAATGGGTAAATAAGCAGCAAAAAGAGAAAACAATTTATCTTACATGCTTTTTTTTTCATTTAAAATCTATGGGTGCATTTGAAACTCATTTTAAAATAATTTTATTTTTTATATAAAAATAAAAACGTTTATAATCTCAGACAAAAATTATTTTTAAAAATGTATTTAATAATTTTATCAAGAGATTATTTTTAATATGAAAATTCATTAAATTCATTAATATTTTTTTCTTTAATAAAAGAAAATAAAAAATAAAAAACGGCTGGTCTTTTTCTTTTTTATCTAAACGCACTCAGACAAAAGATCTTTTTAACAGCATCACTTCGTAGCGTACGCCATGAAAAAACGTGGGCAAGTTTTGTTGTGTTGTGCGCGCAAGAGTAGAAGTTACTTTCTGCCACACCTTATCCACAACTTTCTAACTAAATATTTTGTAGCTAAACAATTTGGATTTTGATGTGCTCCATTTTACTCTTGTAAAAAAAGTAGTATTTTAGAAAAATAAAAAATAACGAAAGTTTGAATTTTTTTTTCCTTTTGGTAACGTGGGATACCAAAAAACACGAATTACCTAGGAGAAATATTAGCTTTGTGCATTATAATGCAACAAGATAGTTTGTGAAGGAGATCGTCGAGCTAGGTCTAATTAACGCTTAGAACCTAAACCTGCTTTGTCCCGAGTAGGATGCGCGCTTTATTATGGATGCCGCTCTTCTTGCTCTCGAGTTTCAGAGATTCGCTCACGAACTCAATTCTCTTGCTCCTGATGTTGCAAAATGAGCGCCACTAGTAATTAGTGACATGGCGGGCAGTTTTACTTCTTGATAGGGTAGCTTGCTTATTTGTGATCATGTGCACTTTATTTGTGTTTTTAGATTTCACATTATACTCAGTAAACACTTTTAAAAACTCATGAAAGCACATCAATAATAACATTTATAAACTGTAAACTTTCTTTAAAAATATACTACTGTTTTAGTGATGCAGTAGTAGGAATACTTACAAATTAACTCGTGGACTCTCTTTTTTTCTTCTTTCTTTCCTTTCTCTCTCTCTCTTTTTTCCTTTCCAACTTTCGGCTACTATGACTCACGCCCCCTTTGCTTCTTATTATATAAATCTTTGTAAAGAAAATAAGGCATCATTCACTCCGCGGATTCGAGCTTTTAATTTGAGTTGATATATGACATTTTTTGAGAGCTTTTCACTGTAGTAAAAAAAGTTAGATGTAACATTATCTGAGAGCTTTTTACTGTAGAAACTTAGAACTGAAAACTCGAATCGGTGAAATGAACGAAGCCTAAGTCTGATCTTAAACTTTGGTTTTGTTTAATCATGAAATCCACTTATTAGAAAAAAATAAATTAATAAAATCAACAAGAAATATGCTAAAAAGCACTCGTTGTGCTAGGCACGACATCAACACCGTGGAGTTCCTCTATTCTAAGTGATTTATCAAACATCTTATGATAAATGATTTGATCCTTATCGTGCATTAAAAGTATATCAATCTTCAAAATTCTAGTGCTTATCAATTTGGTAAATCTCCAAATCAAATCTATCTACAAGTATATCACTATTGGATTATCAAGCCCCTTTAGCCATCATTTTTCTTTGACCTTCCAAACTACGATTATACCCTTCAACATGTGATGTGACATATATTGTTCATATATTACCATCATAACAACAATTTTGACTTGAATACGAAATTAACCAATTACACAAAGCATCTGGACCGTCCAATCTTGTATTAGAAACAAGGTGGCAAAAGTTAGGTTGTATTCTTAACGCCCACAAGACAACAACATGCTTCTCCTTTTCCAATCAATCCGTTCAAATGGAATACTTTTCACAACATTAGTTTGACTGTCGGCTATACCAATTAGCACGCCTTTTATAATTACCTCAAATCTTTTTTTTTTTTTTTCCTTCTTCCTTTGTGGCTTTTGTTAGGCATGTGTCACTTTCGTTTCAATAATGAGTGGCTGATTAACAAATTCTAAGAAAAATCACATTTGTTTTAGGGTCCCCAATCATACAATGACCAATCAAACAGATACCGCGTAAGATTAATATAATTCATATTCGGTACAATAACTTTTTTTTTCAATAAAAGAAAGTGAAAGGTGCGTTATATATATATATATATATATCACATTGTACGGCATCTTTGCAAAGTCATACAATATTTTTAATGTCAAGGGTTTGCTAGGTTGAATTATTAGTTGGTCACAAATGATTTTGCCTATATATTATCATGTAAACTTTTATCCCGTAATAAAATAATATGTAAATCTAGGGAACTTTTATGGTGATTTTTTTGCACTATAGAACATGATGACTTGTACATTTTACATTAGAACTTGCGGACTTAAAATGTTAGGGTTTATGTAAGCTGTGATAGACTCGTGACTTTTAAAAATAATAGATAATTTATATATGTCAATGATATACTTGCGAACTTTAACATCAAAGTTGTAAAATTTATGATAGATTTTGAACCGATACAAATACTGTAAAGAAATCATGACCCGTAAATTAATCGACTCTAGTGGCTTAGGAATAACATTATTTTATTTTTTATAATGTCCTCACTTGTCACGTAAAATTTGAATGAATAATATACGGCATGTCAAGTTCTGAAAAAGCAACAAGTAAAAATGTTTACAAGTCATCTTAGCAGTTAAGCTTTGAATTTTGGACTTTATGAGGAAGTCTATAACTTCAATACTACGAATGTGGAAACATGAGCCAACTTTTTTTCCCTTTTTTTTTTTTTTTTTTTCCTCCCTCTCCAAAGGTGAAAGGAAATCTAGAGGACTTCAGAGCGAGATATATATGTGACCGAAGTCGTTTGACCCAAATAGCCAAGATCTTGGGCAATAAAAACATGTTCGATAATTGCGAGGATTTATAGCGGCTAAGGATGTGGTACTATTGTGGGCGCATCTTTGTGGTTGAAAACAAATGCTTTCAACAAAATTTGGACCACCTTTTCAAAAAGTTTATAAGAAAATTACAAAATAACCCTATAGGAGAAAAAGGGGTTGAAGTAGGGTGTTGGAAAAAAAAGAAAGGAAAAAAAAAAAGGCGCCTTAATAGTTTTAAACAGCCGGGGAGAAATAAACGTTGTATTAAATTGAAAAACAATGAGAATTTACCAAAATTTGACGCGCTCTCTCTAAAATTTTTTCTCCTCTTTCTCTTTAAATTTCTCTACCGGCCTTTTTTCTTTGGCCGCGCCAAACGTCTGGCCATAAAAATCTCATCACTAACCTCGCAGCGAGACGATCTATAAGGTGATGGGTTCTGTATAACCAAAAGAGGTGGCGTTTCGTCAAATCTAGCCCAAGAAAGTATGAGTTTCTCGGTAGTTTTACACGATCTTTGGAGGGTGTTTGCCGGCCGTGGACTCTGAAAACTCATGGACAGACTTGTGGGAATTGCTTGCTCGTGGTGTTCACACTATCTCCAACCAGTTCTCTCCTGTGTAGGTTGTGGATTTATGCATAGTTTTTTGTATTTTGTTCTTTATTTTGCTGTAATAATGGTGATGGTTTCTCCATCTCCCAGTGTATTCTTCCTGCTAGAGGGTGATTTTCCCACCTCTATCAGTCTGTGGTGCTTTCTTCCTCAGCCAGCAGTTGACTTTCCCACTGCTGTTAATCTGAGGTATGTGTGTATGTGTGAGGTCTATTTCAGGACTAGAATCTGGCTCATTTTGAGTCGATTTTCCGTTGCCAAATGTTATAAAACCACTTTTAGGAGCTGTCCTCTCCGTTATTGAATTAGGGGTGCGTTTCTAATGTCTAGTCCTGTGAGTGACACACGTTCCTATGACTTTGGTGCAGTAATATATTCTAGCCTTTTAATTGCCTTTTAATGAAATTGTCATATTTACCTTAAAAAATAGAGTATTTAGCATAATTTTTATCCAATTCTAAAAATTGTCCATATATTATAAGTAGGTTTTTTCCCCTTATCTTAACAGAGAATTCTCCAAAGTAAAAAAAAAAAAAAAAAAAAATTTTAAAAAAAAATTCTCCAAAAAAAAAAAAAAAAAAAAAAAAAAAAAAAAGAGGAGGAAGGGAAAACTTGAGAAATCTTGGCGATCAGAAAGCTTTTTCTGAAATAATGATGATGTATTTACCCATTGGTAAAAGAAGGGTCACGTTCTGGTTGTATCATATTGTGAAAGTTGTAAGCTGAAAGCCATGTCAAAACAAAAACAAAAACAAAACAAAAAAAAAAAAAGATGCGGAAAAAAGAGAAATAAAAATAAAAAAAAGCTGCCGACTGAATAAATTACTCAAGAATAGAAAAAAGAACAGAAGTATTGCCATTTTATAAGTGGTTCAACTTTGCGTGCATTATCTTTTGCTAAAAAATACAAAATTTAAAAAAAACAAAAGTATTGCGTGCATTTGATTCCAAGGAGAGAATTCATTGAAGCTCAAGAAAATGCCAAGCCTCGATCAAAGCTAAAGTCTCAATGTGCTAACGTAATACGTGCCACGCATGAAGCCTCCATTTGCTGAATTATATATCTATTTTTCTTTTTTATATTACTATGTCTATAATATTGGCTCAAAGAATATTATCGTATATTTTGACTATACTTTAATCTCTCTCTCCTTTTTGACATGAATATAAATATATATCAAAACTAGGAAGGAGATCTAGAAAGTTATGTATAGTTTTATGTGAGATAAATAAAAACGAAGATACAAGGAAATTATTACAATTTTGGGTAGATAATTTTTCTTTGAGTGTAATCATCCCACCATTATAACAATAAGCAATACATATTCGACAATAAGCATACTATAATTTTTTCAACTAAAATTTTGTGTAACAATATTGATATATGAGTCACGCTCAGAAAAAAAGAATATGGTCCCCAAGGACCCCGATTAAAAATATGTGTGACTCGCATGTGTTTTCAAATCAATTTGTCCAAAATCCGAGAATATGCGGTCCCAAATACTTATATTTCCACCTAAGTATGAGCCAGTTAAAGAAATGGAATATATCATGTCCTTTTTAGGCGGAAAATGGTCAATTATATACCTTTCATAATAATTAATTTTTCTTTTAATTTGTTGTTAAAATGGTTATATAATATATATATATATATATAGAGAGAGAGAAAATTGTTGAATTTATCCTTAGGTATGAATTTTTACCCCTTACTCTTGATTAATACCATTTTGACTAATATAGTTACTTGACAAAAAAAGATATTAATTAAGAATAAGGGATAAAATTTCAGACTCACAAATTTTAAGGGGTATTGTATGTTTTCCCTTTTTTTAAGTTGAATGGAGGATTTGAACTCTTATTCCGTAAGGAGTGAGTTGCAAAATCATCATTAAGTTATGCTTGCAACTACCAAATGTTAATATTCCATAATTGATAATATGTAATAGTTTTTAATTATTAATTAATAGTGTAATTACATATAATAATTATTATTCTTGTTACATACCAATACATCATAATCATTTTTTTTTGGCAGAAAAAAGGATATCTGCCAAAATGAACATATTATTAGACAGAATTCAATTATTAACTTATGTATTAATCATGATATGAGCATTGATATTAATTTATTACCAAGTCAATTATGACAATTTGTAAAGGTAAACAATGTTAAGTGTGTACGACTTTACGTATTTCTCAGAATATTAAAATGGGCATTATTATTATGTCAATGGAAATGTGGAAATTAGCAAATGGTTGCAAACTTACTATTCTCTTGTCATATTACCTTTATTACACTTACGTTGATAAACTCTTTTAGTGGAAATAAATTTAGGGGTAAAGAGAGAAAAGTGGTTTTTTTTTTTTTTTTTTTTTTTTTTCATGCAAAATATGGCAAGAAAAGTACCAAAGAGAGGTAACGCATGAATATTGGTCCAATTAGATAGTCCTCAGTGTCACGGCGCATTGGCTGGCATGGGGAGCACTATCATTGTACTAATGAGAAGTGAACAAACTTTAAGAAATCATGCATAACCCTACCTTTTGCCTTATCTGACACTTATATGAAAATTGACAGACTCATGCCCCTTTTCTGTATCTTCTCACATTTTTGTTTTTTTGTTTTTCATTTTCATTTTAAAATTATATGTTAAGATATGGAGGGAAAAAAAATTACCATATTGATTAGTGAAAATCGCAACATCAATTTTATCGGTTCCTCTCTCTTATTCACCGTTCTCCATCACTTTCCGTTGTAAGGAAACCCGTAACAGAGGATTTATCTATAGAAAACGCATCGAGCTTAAGTCAAATATATAATTATGAGAGTCGAGAATAATATGATTTTAATAAGTAATTAAATGATGTCATTCTTTTAGCAAGTGATTAAATGATGAGGAATATGAAACCAATATTATTCTTATTTATGAGAAATGTGTCCATTGAGGGGGACATTTTTAATAGCATGGCACCTCAAGATTGCAACATCAATTTACCGATTCCTCTCTCTTTTTCGTCATTCTCCATTGCTTTCCGTTGTAGGGTAACCTGCAACCGGGGGTTTATTCTATAGAAGGCGCTTCGAGCTTAAGTCAAACATATAGTTATGCAAGTCGAGAATAAAATAACTTTAACAAGTGACTAAATGATGTTATTCTTTTAGCAAGTGACTAAAGGATGATCAAAGAAAAAAAAATGACTAAATGATGAGAAATATGAAACCTCAAGTCGGTCATTGGTGTTGCGTTTCGATCCATCTGTTGAGGAGTTTGAGATCAACTATCGACAAACTTTTCAGTTGATGCTATTTGATTATATTCCTTGAAATTTAATCCCAATCTATTAATGTTAAACTTAATTATTTCAAAGTTCGGTGTCAAAATGATGTATTTTTCGACATTGAAAGGGACACGTGTCCCCTACTTAATCCCTTTTTATAAAATTTCCCAACATTGATAACATAATTAAGAAACTATCACATTTTCATAATTTTTAGAATATTCTCCTAATTTTATTTATTTTTCTTTGACTCAACGACACTATTATTAATTGGTTAGTTGCTCTAATTTATCAAACGATAGTTTCATGAACAATTCACAATTATCCCCATGTAATCTTTTTTTTTATAGCAAAAAAGAATTAAAAAGATCCCTTCAACATCTTGGAAGTGCCTAAAAAAAATTCTTGGAAGTGCCAACTTTACTGAGAAAAATTTTAAGAAAGTGGCTATTAAAAATAAGAATTAATTTCATAATAATCTCTTAAAGCGTGTATTTTATTTTAAATTGTCTTTTAATTTTTTAAAACAGTTTAAAACACTCTTTAATATATAAAAAACGATTTAAAATACTCCTTTCATCTCGTCTATAATTCTAACAAAATGTTGTCGTGGCACTCATTTTAATTCATAAAACATCTGAAATTGAACTGAAAAAGATTAATTATTTTAGAAAATTAATTGAAAAAAAAATAACAAAACATCTGAAGTTTCTTTTCAAAACCCACTCAAGCTCAGAGCACCAATCCAGCTTCCACACTTCCTCCTCTCGACGGCGATAGTCCCTTCTCCGATGACAATCAAAGTGAGGGAGAGGAAATTTGAAGGCGTTGATGCAATCTTTCGTTGGGATTTTCCGGCGTTGTGCGGGGGCCTGGGTTCGCGCGCGGATGAGGGCGCCGCGGGTTGGGTTGCACGGCGGCGATGGGCCTAGGTCGCAGAAGGGTGGGGCTGATGGCCTTTTTGGGACGGCGGTCCCTGGGTTGCTCGGCCTGGGATCCGATTTTTTTTTTGTGTGTGTGTTTTTTCTCTCTTTTACAGATTTGGTTTTTCTTTTTAAAAAAAAAAAAAAAAAATTGGGCATTTCTCTAAATTTTGAGATGTTGAATGAGATTAGATTTGTTGTTTGTTTTTATCCGAAGATTTGTTGTTTGTATTGTTTCGGTGCTTGATTATGGAGTTTGGTCTGTACCTTGAGAAAGGTGAAGAAGACAGGTCTCTCCTTTTCTTTTTCTTTTTCTTTTTTGTTTTTTTGTGTTTTTCATTTAAAAAATTGTTGATTTATTTATGGGGTATTTAATACAAGAATTTGTGTTATAATTTATAGTTTATTATAGTATTTTTTTTAAAACACATATAAATTAATAATGATTATGAATATGTTAAGATTATAGACGGAAATGAATAGAAGAATATTTTAATTCTTTTTTTAGGTATTATGAGATGTTTTAAATTATTTTGAAAAATTAAAAAATAATTTAAAACAAAATACATGCTTCAGATAAATGAAACATTTATGAAATTAATCTTAAAATAATTTCATAAAAATAACCATACACGCTTTTCCAATATTTTTATTTTCTTTAAACTACATATATTTAATTACTTATAGAAGTATTCTTTCATAGTTACCTACTACTTGTGCATGTTACTCTATGGGGAATCTAAAATTTTTAAGTTTTAAATACATATGCATTATTTTTATTTCTTAATTATATATATATATATGTATGTACTGTTCTTTCATTACATACATATAAATTACTTGTTTTGCTTTTTCATTCTTGGTTTTTGTTTTCAGTTGTCATTACATACATATAAATTACTTGTTTTGCTTTTTCATTCTTGGTTTTTCTTTTCAGCTGTATCCTCTATTTAAAGCCATAAGTTAGTTTAATATTCTCGATTTTTATTTTTAATAAATTTAGAGTGGGGATTTAATGCAGAGAGGTTCAAAGGTGTCGATTGTCAACCTTCTTATGATGTCCTAATATTTTGATCTTGATACTAATTGTTTTTTTGTTTTTTGTTTTTTGCTACAACAAAAATTGACTCTAAAAAAAACGTAGGAAAATAATCTGACTTTGACTTTTTACATAGATGTGGCGAGGCTAAGATATAATGGCATTTTTTACAATTAGCTTATGGAAATTCAAAACAATTTTGGATACAATTAAATCAATCATAAAATCATAGTGGTTCTTTCTCCTATTTTTTGTTCTTTTCCCTAGTTTCTTATCTGATTTAATTTTAGTAATTCTAGGATCAATTTTTTTTTCTATGGGTTTTGTAAGATCTTCTTCCTATAATTGCTTAGTTTATATATTTAATTAGTACTTATATAATGCAACAATAAAAATCGATATTCAATTGAACTTTTCTTTTTGATACAACGCGGGATTAAACTCGCAACTTATAACCCAAACCCTTCAGTGCCACTAGATTAAGAGATCCTAAACAATTGAACTTGTTTTTCAAGATTCTTTACTTAAAAAATCACTCTGATACTATTTAAGAAATAAAGAATAAAAATTCTATGAATTTTGTGATTAAACGGCATATTATTTAGTAACCAATAGAAGATCAGGATTTGAATACAAGGATTATTGCTTGTAGCTTTCAATATCCTTAACAAGCAAATAGTAATTACACTTTGCAGCTTTTAGAAAAGTTCATTAGTGTTTTAATCAATTGAAGAAGAAAAAAAAAAAAAAAAAAAGAGAGAAATATCCAACTCAAAAAAATAAAGAGAAATTTGCCCTTCAAAAATCCACTCTACAAACTTTAACTAAATTTATTTTATCTAACTAATGTAAAGAATTTTGGGAAAACAATTGAAATTTTAAGAAATTACTGGGTAACATATTTGGACTAAGTGCTGACGTCACGCCTTAGCAAAAGAGTACTTATCATCACGTACTATAAATGAAGTTTTTTTTTTTGTTTTTTTTGTTTTTTTTGTAATGAATTTTCTGTTTTTTCTAACATATATTTAAGTACTGTATTGTTTCTTCAAACACATTATACCACTCATCTTTTGTCTTTTCCATGAAAGCGAATGGAAATGTAGATGCTTTAGGGGAAAACAAAACTTTGAGAGAGAGGAAAGGAAAAAAATGACAATACTTTTTAGGGAAAAAACAAAAGCTAATGGAAATAGTTTTTTATTTTCTTTAGTGAGCAACCAACAACGTATAGTTTAAGCTTTAAATACGTCAACAATTATTGGAGTGGTCACCTTTCAATTAAAATTCTAATTTAATTACTAAAATATAAATATCAAATGCTAACCTCACAAATTTTAAATTTGATTTGTTAATTATTTTAATCAATTAATCATAGTATTATTTTATATTTAAAATTTTGATAAAGGAGCTTCTTCCATTCTTCCTCTTTTCAACTTCCGGACTTCATCCGTTCTTGATTCCTGTTTCGCTTTTCCCATATTGAATAAGAGGTTTTCTCTTTAATTTTTTTAACTTTATATGAACACTTCAAACGTTAATTTCTTATTCACCTGTCCATTATTTTAATCTTGATCATGCAGAGAAGAATATGAATTTACATTGACTCGTCACTAATACGAAGTGACCTCTCTTAAAAATAAAACCTCAAAATAGTACCTTAAAAGTTTTGCTCAAAGGTAAATCCATACAGTGACCAAGCCATAAGCATTTGAGTATAACTCCAATCAAGTTTTAAAAATTTGATTTTTATGCGTGAAGTTTTTACAAAATTTCAATTCTATGAACTCTCTTTTTTTTTTTTTTGTCATTTTATGTAAGGATTTTTTCTCATAAGAAATTAAAATTTTAAAAGGGATGTAGAGAGTAAAAATAGATGTGTGAATAGAACCACTTAAATAGATATAATATGTTTTTCAACACTTAAGTTTAATTAACTTAAAAGGACCAAAAAAAAAAGGTCAAAAAATAATTAAAAAAACAAAGTCAACTAAGATGCTCTCGTTTTGACAAAAAAAAAAAAAAAAACCGGATTATATGACCCAAACTATGACCGGACATTCACATCGTTCACTTCGCGGATTCGAGTTTTCAATTTGAGCTGAGATGTGATATTTTTTTAGAGCTTTTCACTGTAACAGAAAAAGTTAGATGTGATATTTTCTGAAAACTTTTTACTGTAGAAACCTAAAACTAAAAACTCGAATCGGTGAAATGAACGAGACATCCGAACTGATCTCCTTACATATAAATGGTCTTGCTCAATAAGTATTTTTTTTTAACTGCCAAAACAGTCCAACAGTTTAGTACCAAATCGGACCAAACACATCCCTAAATTTGGAACACATTTACTCTCGGTTTGTATTTGATATTAAAGTGTAAAGTTAAAATCTCTCAAATTATTATTATTGTTTACTATTATTATCATTAATATTATTGTTTTGTAATAACATGCGGTTGAAAGTAGGGCTATGTAGAGGCGGCCGCACCGTGAATTGTCATACTTGATCAATCCAGTTCTACATTAAAACAAATTTTTATAGTTTAAAATCGAACAAGACCATATATATATAAATAAAGAGAATTATGAAATTTATCTTTATTTAGTACCGTTTGATAAAGGGATTCGTTCCCTGATTCGAATTATGATTCATAATTCGCTACAGTATTTTCTTTCATAAAAAATACACGTAAATCAAAAATAATTCTAATCACATGGTTCTAATACATGAACCAAACAGGTTAATTTTTTTACTTTTTATTCTTAATTAATATTTTTTTATTAGTATAATTATTTGACTGAAAGAGTTATTAATTAAAAATAAAAAATAAAAATCATTATTCATAGACTTTTAAAATATATTTGTCTTATTTCTTCTTTAAAAAAGGTATGATTTGTGAATTTGAGGCATTATATGAACTAGATTAGACTCGACCATTTAACTTTATATATTTCTTAATTTTCATGATATATATATTATATACATATAAAAATATATCTAGTTTTCAAGTTTTCAAGCTTTAAAGTTTAAATAACGGTCTCTTTACACATAACAATCCACCGTGGTATGCATTTTTTTTCCCAAACGACCCAAAAGGTTTGATTTGATAAACCTGACGGTTTGAGAACATATGGGATTATAAACACCCTCAAACAGATGAGAAATTTACGTACTATGCCATCAAATCCAATAACCTTACATTTATGACATGATTGTTTATTTAAAAAGCAATATTATGGTAGAATATTAAACAATATTCAGAAATCGTAATAAATAGTAGAAATTAAATCAATAACAGATTTTAAAATTATTTAAAACAAATAATATGTAAATATTTTATTTATGATTACGTGATGAAAAATATTTATTTACATAGAAAAAGATCTTTTTATCGATCATAAAAAGAAAATTTATGTTGAAAAGATTTTTTTTACTAGTCATAACTCGTAAAATGAAATATTTACGTTATAAACTGTTATTTACTTGAAATAACTTTAAAATTTTCTATTTATTTAATTTAGTTTCATAAATATGTCATTTGCTATATTCTGTAAAGAATATTATATTTGAATACTCTTTGAAAATGGTTACCCATCTTTATCAAGAAGAATACCTATCGGGATTTTTTGGTGAATTGAGTGGCATAAATTTCAAATCTCTATTTTTCAGTGGTAAAAATATAAAGATGATATTTTTTGAGTGACATTTCTATATATCTTCTCAAGCATATTTACTATCATTACCGGCCCTTTGGTTCATGGATCAGAATTCAAAATTTTATAAGAGAAAACATTGTAGTAAAATTTTTTAAATTCAATTTTTTTGAGAGAAAACACCTTTTGAATTGGGTTTAAACCCATCCACCAAATGAGTCCTACATAGTTTTCTAATTGAGAAAAGTACATAGTTTATTATGATTTTATGCAGACCTATTATTCATGTCATTTTAAATAATTGAGTAGCATCGTGACTTTTTGTTTTATGTTTTATCTTTATTAATTGAACAACAATTATTTATTTTTAATAGTGTGACATAAATAATATGAGAAAATTATTAAATTTACCCTTAAAGTGTCTGAGTTTAAATTTTTATTCTTTACTTATTTTTTTAACTAATATAATTATTTAATTAATAATGATATTAATTAAGAGTAAAAATAAAAAATTCATACCCATATATTTTAAAAGGTGTTTGTTTCATTTTCTCAAATAATATTTTCAGAGTGGTATTTCTAGGTTTTCCCCGTTTCTAATTTCGGCCAATAACAAGAGGCCCAATAATTTCATACTGCTACGCTGCCAAAGACATAATAAATTAATAAAATATAAAGAGAGAAAAAATATTATATATATAAAAAACAATAAATGAATAAAATATAAAGAGAGAAAAAATATTATATATAAAATAAACAATAAATGAGAGCAACGTTGAGGGTGAAAAAGAAGATGACATGCAGTGGCTTTTGCGCACACTGCTACAGAATAGCCATAGGCTAACAAAAAGCCTCAAATTCTCAAAGCCGTATATATATATAAATATCTCAATTACAATTTACAAGGTAAAAGGCCGCTACTTACTCATATATATATATATTTCTCTCTCTGTTTTTGGCTACTTTTCCCTTTCTCTCTCTAAAATACATCTCTCTCTCTCTCTCTCTCTCTCTCTCTCTCTTCCTTTCTATGGCGAAGAAGAGTCCCTCGTCGAATCTCCTCGCCTCTACAGCTTCAGGTCCTAAAAACAAAAGCCCACCAAAGGATATTAGGAGAGACAGATAATATAAGTATATATATATATATAGAGAGAGAGAGAGAGAGAGAGAGAGAAGAGAAAAGAACCCATAAGAGAGAAAAGTCATGGATTCGTTTGTAGTGGAAGAATTTCAAGCGTCCTTTCTTGGTATTTGGTTTTTCATCATTCATCATAATCATCTTCTCTTTCTCTTTATTGGGTTATTTATTTATTTATTTTTATTTCTTAATATTATTTGTTTGTAAACTTTATTTATTTATTTATTTGGTTTCTATTTGTGTGCTGAGGATTTTCTTATTTACAGGCTCACAAAAGTTGGGTTAGTTGCTGCTAATGTGGGTGAGCTGACTGGTTCCTTATTATTCAACAGCCATGGCCACAGATTCTTCTCTTGAGGGTAAACTTTTATTTTGCTTCTATTTTTATTTTTATTTTATAACTCTCTTAATCGAATCTTATCTGGGTTTTTAAATCCAGTCAATTTGGAGCTTTTTGAGAGATTCTGTTCCTCATTGTTGGGTATAATTTTCTCTGTTGATGCCTATAAAAAAGGTCAAATTTTTTTGAGCAATTCGTTATGGTCAGATTGATAGAACATTGTGTTATTTGTTATTCCAGTGTTTTGATTTTGATTTGGGCTTCTGGGTTTTTCTGGGTACTGATGAAATAAACTCTCGTTACTCATGGAGATTTATATTATGTTTGTGATTTTGTGTAATATTGTTGTTTCTTGATAAATGTTTGACTATAAATTAAATTTTAGATTTAGCATTTTTTTTATAAAAAATTTATTGGTTAAAGTATGTCCAGAGTTCTGGATGGGCTTAGTTGAAGATTGATCTAATGTTGTAATGCCACTGGTGTCTTTATCACTTCATAAAATGTGTATCTATGCATGATGTGGAATGTGCAAGCTTTGTGTTATACAATGGGTTGGAATTTATGTGTATGCCGCCTTGTCGAATAACCCATGTGGTAACCCTTGCGTAAACGTAGAGGCAGAGGCAAATTTGAAGTCAAATGAAGTTGTTTCCAATCCAAAATAGATAGACCACTCCTGTGAATGCAAGTCAACCCTTTTTTTTTTTTTTTTTATTCATCTTGTAGAGGATGAAATTTGATTTCTTTAATATTTGATAGTATTTCAGACATTAAGGCGAAAGTAAAGGTTCTAGATTCGATTGATGTCTCAAAACTGGCAGGTGATTGGGATTAGTAACAGTAATATGGACGCTTGCTATGTTGATTTCTGTTTTCTTCTTGTTTACATTTAGTACTTTTTGGTAATCATTTTGACTGAGAAAAGAAAAAATTATTTTATTATTTATGATTTCTAAGAGGTCAAAGGTTTTTTTTATTATTATTTTTTTAATCAATTTAGTGTTTTCTCACTTCCTAATTTATCTTCTCATTCTTGCATTTCGCTATCTCCCATCGTCCCAATAGTGAGTGCTCGATAGATTTGATGTATAAACTCTTCACGGCTTGCCCACATCTTTTTTCATGTTTACTTCAGGAGTTGCTCATGACCCGTCAAAATGCAGTAAAATGAGTATGGAGAAGAAAAGAGAACTTGTTTACGAAATATCAAATTGGTCGGAAGGTGCCTCTGAGATGCTACAGTCATGGAGTCGTCAGGAAATCTTGCAGATCCTTTGCGCTGAGATGGGAAAGGAAAGAAAGTACACAGGTTTGACAAAGTTGAAAATTATAGAGCATCTTCTAAAAATTGTATCTGAAAAGAAATTGGGAGGCAATGAGGTCGTAATAGACGTTGATTCACAGTCTTCTCCGCCTCCACCTGGCCAGCGGAGTACTAAAAGGCAGAGGAAAACTGAGCAACCATCTCGGCTAGCTACTGCAGTAAGCAATGCATCAAGCAATAGTGTCACCATTGATCTGACTAATATTGTGTATTGCAAAAACTCTGCTTGTAGAGCTACCTTAAGTCGGGAAGATTCATTTTGCAAGAGGTGTTCATGTTGTATATGTTACAAGTACGACGATAACAAGGACCCTAGCTTGTGGTTGATTTGCAGCTCAGAGCCTCCGTTTCTGGGCAATTCATGTGGCATGTCATGTCATCTTGAGTGTGCGTTGAAACACGAAAAGTCTGGTATTGGTAAAGAGGGGAAAATCGAGGAACTAGATGGAAGCTTTCATTGCGTCTCTTGTGGGAAAGTGAATGATTTGCTTGGGTAAATATTCATGCTCTTCTTTCAGGTTTTTAAACATTATCATGCTTTTGTTAAGCTTTTTGCTTATTCTTTTCCTTCTTAGTACGATGTTATTTGTATTTGGAAAACAAAATAAGTAATTGGCCACAGGAAGGATATGAAATTTTGAAAGAGTGCTATTCAAATTAAGACAACTGACTACCTGTGAAACATCTACTCATAAGATTGATGCAGGAATTTGAGGCACTTATATCCGTTTCTGACACGAGCTTATATTTTATTACAAAGTTTCACTTTGGATATTCTAAAATACAAATGAAATAAACTGATTTCGTTGAACCATCATGTTTGATCAATGATCTTGCCACAGACTCCCTGTCACCCTGAAAATTATTTTGGGTTTTAAATAGTGTGAAGAGAATATAAGCTAAAAAAAAAAAACAGTCCTGTCTCTTTTTTGGTACTAATGTTGTCTTTGAATGAGCTCAGGTCGATAAATCAATCAATAAAAGGATATTTAAGGCATCTGTGATTATAAGAGAACTTTCAAAGGAAAATTGTTCAGTGTTACTATAACTGTGTAATATAAAAACCTCAATATTCTTTTCACTTATTACCAAGAAAATGAGTGATCTTCCTTTTGTACTTTTCTATAGCCTCTAGTTTCGTGTCAGGATTAGTACTAGTTTGAAACACTTCTTGTCTCTTTATAAATGTATTTAGTATAAGACGTTGAATTAAATAAGATGTGGGTTTATGGAGGGTAGATTTCAATCCCATTATTAGTACGTTATCAGATCTCGATTTCTTGTTCCTTATGTGGCTTTTTGTGTTTTTTTTTTTTTTGGTATTGATTTGAGTACTTTTTTCGTAGTGAAACATACAAAATTGTTCTGTTGTATATATATAAAAAATAAATAAATCATCACTGCTGCTGCTTTAATTTGTACATGTGAGTTTAAATTGTACTTGTTCTGTTTGCATTGTTTTATTTCTCTTCTCTCTCACCTGCACGCCAAGAACACAAACACGAGTTTAAGTACGTCTAATTCTCGAGGATTGGATGCTCAAATTTATTCATCTTTTTTCACTTTTGGTTCTTGTTGCTTGAATTTATTAAGGTCCTGGAGAAAACAATTGGTCATGGCAAAGGAAACCAGACGGGTGGACATTCTTTGTTATCGTGTCTCGTTAAGCCAAAAACTTCTCAAGGGAACTAATAGGTACCAAATTCTTTATGAGATTGTGGATGAAGCTGTGAACAAGCTTGAAGCAGAAGTTGGTCTATTGACTGGCTTGCCCGTGAAAATGGGTAGGGGTATTGTCAATAGGCTTTCGTCGGGACAAGAGGTTCAGAAGCTTTGTGCGTCCGCTCTGGAATTGCTAGACTCGATGCGTACTGATGCAAATTTGCAGTCGTTGCCTGGTCCCATTATTCAAGGTAGTGGTATTGTGCGAAAACAAAGCGTAACAAATCAGTCTGAATGGTGAAACAAAAAGTGAAGAGATCATGAAAATTGGAAGTATCCATTTCCTTGGAATTTCTTTAGTAACAAGTATTTTTTGTTTTATGCTTCTTTTGCTTCTGACTTCCAAGTATGATGACAATTAGCCAAGTACTTACATTTCACTCGATGTGTGCATCTTTCATTTCAGATAAAAAATCAATAGTGCCTGACATGATCAAATTTGAAGACATCCAGACAACATCCTTAACTGTGATTTTGGATTGTGAGAATCTTTCATCAGAAAATAATGTAATCTACACCTTATGGCACCGTAAGGCCGACGATATAAACTATTCGATAGAACCAACTTGTAAGGTGTTTGCCCCAAACACGAGGTTTGTTGTTAGAGGCCTTACTCCTGGTACAGAGTATTGTTTCAAGGTCGTTTCATTTGACGGCACCAATGAGTTGGGTACGTGTGAAGTCCGGTCTTCTACAAGCAATGGGGATGAGCCCCCGAATTGCTTGCTGTTGGAGAGAAGTCAAAGCCCAGCAACTAACTGTAGCAGCCTCTCTAATCCATCTTCGGTAGAAGATGAAACCAACAATGTTGCTCTGTTCAGTGATCAGGCTGATAACAGAGCAGACAATTATCTTACTTATTGCAAGGGCACTGAAAAAATTGTTACTGCTAGTTTATCGAGTGGTGCCATTACCTGCAATAGTGAAGGAGCAAACCTAGGAGATGCAGTCGGGGATCGTGCCGTTGGGGTCGTTGGTTCCTTGTCAAATTCTGATGTGTTAAAATTCGAAAACAAGCGTTTGTCTGAGAGCCAAACTATTGAGGACTTGTGCAATGATAACGGGTCAAATACTCTGGTTCGAACGGGGACAGAATGTGTGCCATTTGTTGGTAGCTCAGATGCAGGGTTGCCCATTACTCCTTTCAAGGTGGAAATGCTCAAGGATGGCCTAGGAAGAAATGGAAGATCCAAATCCATGAGCAAGGATCTGGAAAACGGGACTGGCAAAGGTGAACCCCAAGATGGCAGCACATCGAAAAAAAGAAGTGCAGAGAGGCCCGACGAGGAATGCGCAGGAAATGGTCTTTCGGATAGGGATTTCGAGTACTATGTGAAGATCATCAGATGGTTAGAATGCGAGGGGCATATTGAGAAGAACTTTAGGCAGAAATTCCTAACCTGGTTTAGCTTGAGAGCAACCCCGCTTGAGGTAAGGATTGTGAAGGTGTTCATCGACACATTTATCGAAGATCCAGCATCGCTTGCGGGGCAACTTGTTGACACTTTCTCAGAAAGTATTTCTAGCAAGAGATCATCTGTTGTACCAACTGGGTTCTGTATGAAGCTTTGGCATTGATCAGCTTTCAAAGGTCTAGCTATTAGTTTGAAGGAGTTTTTGGGTGCAAACCAAGTCCTGGTTTGTGCGCAGTAATTCTTTAGACCTCCTAACACACTTCATTTTAGACTATTTCATCATTTATATATATATATATATATATATTATGTCATCACCATTTGCCATTCTTATGGTGTAAGAATGTTAGATTTCATTATTATAATAATTCAGTTTATGTCTAAATTCATATCCATTTTCGCAATTGTTTTTATGACCAATTCACGAACGTGCAAAATCTCAGTGCAGCTTAGGCCTTGTTTGATACGAAGGAAAAGTGGAAGGATGGATAGGAGTGGAAGGGAAGGATTAATGGATGGATTTCAAGTTTATAGTTGTTTAATAAGATGAATTATAAGAGGGAATCGATAGGGTGATCCAATTTTGATCCTTCTTAAGTTGGAAGAATTGGACGAGAGAATACATACATTCGGGAGCTTCTCTGGGTGGAAAAAAATGAACTATCGGTAGTTCTTTACTTTTCAGTTGTCAGTTATGTATCAGAAATGATCTTATCTGCATATTTTTTTCAATCTTAATGCGATTTTAACCATATCTAACCGTTATAAACTGGCACTATTGATACGGCTGTCTTACTTGAGAAACTCTCTAAAACAACATCCTTGTCCTTTCCATTTTCCCTACCTAAGTCAGGCACATTTCTTTCCTTGTCAACAAACACAGACTCGGACACAAAAATGTATTCGCGGAAGAAATTAAGAGGATGTTTGGTAGAGGGATTCGTTCTCTGATTCGAATCATAATTCATGGTTCGCTACAGTATTTTCTCTCATAAAAAATTCACGTAAATTAAAAATGGTTCAAATCACATGGTTTAAATCCTCCAACCAAACGTTCTCTAAGGGTCCAATTTTGCGTTCACGTCACCCGTGTTGTCCACAAGTTATCGTAACCTTTATAACTTAATCATTCAAAAGTTTGCAAATTCGTCATTCAAATGCATCAATTATTATATTTTCTTTAAAATTCGTAAGTCTATTGTAACTTATACCACTGCAACATTTAAAACTCGTAAATTCAAACCTAAAATGCATAAATTATCGTAATCACCAATGATGAACATTCTTCTCCCCACACTGTAAAAGCTCTCAGAAATTGAAGTCCAGGTCAGCTAGCTAGATATGGATGATTAGATTGCAGAAATGCTGAAATGATTTGCCAAATGTTTTTACTACGCGGAGACGCAGGATTGAATTGCATGGCTTTCTCTACTAACAGTTTTATATTCAGCGTGCTTTTTGACAAATTACAAAAGAAAGAGAAGAAAATCGAGAGTTATAATAAGGTGCCACGTGGTAACAGTTCCATCTTTTGCATGATTTGTAAAAGTGATGTTTCAAACAGGGAAATAAAAGCGGAAGTAGTGTTTAGAATTGATTCTGTTTAGTTTTTCACGTTTTTTAAAAAATAAAAAATGAAAATATTTTTAAAACAGTGTTTGACACAATAAAGATAAAAAATAAAAATAAAAATAATTTTTTGATTTTAGTGTAAAATGAGAGAGAAATAAAAAACTATTTTTAGTCGTTTTTTATTTTTTGTTTTCATTTTCTCCTCTCCCGAGTAGAGAGAGAAAAAGACATTAATGAGTTTTTTTATACTAAAAACAATCTCTTGATAAAACTACCAAACGTATTTTTAAAAATGTTTTGTGTCTGAGATTGAAAACGTTTTTATTTTTATTTTTATATAAAAAAAATTATTTTAGAACGAGTTCCAAACGCGCTCGAAATTGACATGATCTGAGGCAAGTTAGCATTAGTGGAGTATCATTTTGTTGAAGGAGAACTACTACTTTCGTTCTTTACTAGTCGTCATATGGAGAAAAATACTAAAATTAAAGATTAATTATTAAAATTTCTCCTCAATTATAGTCCTTATAACAATGTGTCACCCGATTTTTGTAATGTAATATTCATTTTTCCCTGATCTATAAAATATCCAACGAAAAAACTCTCTATGTTAGAATTTTTATTTAAAAAACATTGGCATATAATTGGCTTGTGGTACATCATATAAGAATATTTTAGTAATGCTATTATGTCTAGAACTAATTTGAATTTATAAGTTGATATAATGTAAAAATTTTAATTTTTGTGAAAAAATAAACTGATAAAATTTAAAAAAAATTAAAAATAATATTCTCTCCTTTTACTTACATATGTGACTGCACAAGAAAATATTAACACTTTTATAAAAAAAAAATTAACAGAGTAATTGTTCACTAAATGGTTAAATTAATTCTTATTTTTTGTGTAACACGTGTTATTTCTCTTAGGCATATTATTAGAAGGGTTATAATTGAAGGAGAATTTTTGTAATTACTCCTAAACTTAATGTCATAAATCACAAATGTTAAATAACCTGTGAAAGAAAATGTCCCTAGTAAGTAATAATAAACTGTTTTCGTCATTTAATTAGATGACTTTTTTGTCTTATTCATTCATCTTCTTCCTCTCGCTTTCTTCTTGTAATAAATGAGAAGGGTCAACAAGTGAATTATAAATTTTCATTAAATTCTTTCTTCTTGGTGTTAAAGGAACACAAAATTGTTTTGTTTAGTAGAAGCATTTCCTTTTGCCGTAACCTGTCTAATTCAATCGCTATTAGCCTCTAAGCTATTGGTCCTATGACGTTTTTCTTTTTTTTTTCTTTTTTTTTTTTTGCCTTCCCTTTTGACAATATTAGTTTCTAGAAACTAACGTTTGGTTTATGAATTCAAAACCATGATTTAAAATCATTCTTGATTTACGTGTATTTTTTGTGAGAAAAAATACTGTAGCGAATCACGAATCATGATATAAATCTAGCAATCAAACAAAATTTAATAAGCTTTTGAAATGTAAGACAATCACTTGTCCACAATGTAATAATTAACTTCATATTCTGCCAAAGCAATGACAAGAAGTGCAAATATTCTGATTTTCATATGCACTCAAGCTAGAGATGCAAGAATGGGCTGGCCCAGCTTATGAATTTTATAGGCCGGGTCGGGCCGGCCCATATAAGAATGACCTCGGCTCAGTCCACACCACAGACCAATTTTACGTGGACCAGGTTAGGCCGTGCCGCGGTTCAGGATGGGCCATGTCATGGGCCTTGAATGGGCTGGCCCACTCAAGGCCCATCATAGGTTTAGATGAGTCAGTCCATCTAAGCATGTAATTTTCAATTTTTTTATTTTTTATTTTTTATTTTTGAATTTTTAAATAAGTTAACAAATATATAAGTTTGAATAATCAATGGAAGTATGAAAAATGATATTTTATTTACAATTACCTCATTAAATAAAAATCTTTCTAAGAAAAACTCAGTAGGACAAAATCTTAGTAAGGAAAAAAGAGTATAATGAAGATAATTATATATAAGATGTTTACAAAATTACTAAAAAAAAAACATAAAAATATTATAGGCCTAGATGAGATGAGCTGGGCCTAAACAGGCCGGCCCATCATGGGCTTAGACAGGCCGGGCCAGCCCGGCCCATGGGGCGATATATGTTGGCCCAGCCCAGCTCATTAATATTTATGGGCTGGGCCGTGCCTTGAACAGTGACGGGCCGTGTCGACCTGGCCTGTCACTGTTTCAGGATGGGCTTGGGCCTCGGCCCATTGTTGCATCTCTAACTCAAGCACAATATAGACAATGTGTACTCACCCGATAAATTTTGTAATATTTCAATTACTGTTAAATTCTCACACATGGTTGATTATCCGGTACCACTAGTCAGACTTTAATAACAAACCATGTCATGGGCCTTGAATGGGCTAGCCCACTCAAGGCCCATCTTGGCCCATCGTAAGTTTAGATGGGTCAGCCCATCTAAGCATGTAATTTTTAATTTTTTTAATTTTTAATTTTTATTTTTGAATTTTTAAATAAGTTAACAAATATATAAGTTTGAATAGTCAATAGAAATATGAAAAATAATATTTTATTTACGATTACCTCATTAAATAAAAATCTTTCTAAGAAAAACTCAGTGAGACAAAACCTTAGTAAGGAAAAAAGAGTACAATAAAGATAATTATTTATAAGATGTTTACAAAATTACTAAAAAAAGGAAAAAAAAACATAAAAAAATTATAGGCCTAGATGGGATGATCTGGGCCTAGACAGGCCGGGCTGGGCCGACCCATCATAGGCTTAGACGGGCCGGGCTAGCCCGGCCTATGATTTTTCATAGGCCGTGTCGGGCCGGCCCATGGGGCGATATATATTGGCCCAGCCCAGCCCACTAATATTTATAGGTTGGGCCGTGCCTTGAACAGTGACAGGCCGTGTCGACCCGGCCCGTCACTGTTTCAGGATGGGCCTGGGCCCCGGCCTATTGTTGCATCTCTAACTCAAGCACAATATAGACAATGTGTACTCACCCGATAAATTTTGTAATATTTCAATTAGTGTTAAATTCTCACACATGGTTGATTATCCGGTACCGCTTTTAGACCGAACTGTGATAAGGGACTAGTCAGACTTTAAATTTTATAAGGGCACAAAATAAAAATTTATAAACGAAAATAATATGAAAATTAAGTAAACTTGTAGTGTTCTCTGAAATAAAATTATTTTAAGTAATTGAGGGCCCGTTTAGTTCGTTGATTCGAGTTTTTAATTCGAGTTAAGATGTGATATTATGTGAGAGCTTTTTACTGTAGTAAAAAAGTTAGATGTGACTGTTTCTGAGAGCTTTTTACTGTAGCAAAACTCGAATTCTAAACTCGAATCGGCGAAGTGAGTATGCCGAAAGTTTTGAATTATCAAACTCCTCTTTACCTAATTTTGCATTGTTGTTTTTTCTTGGAGGGCATGACGACTCCAATTTTCTTTAAGATATCTCAGCTGTTCACCATATGATTAAAATATTAAATTTAACAACCTATATTATAATATTATGCATACTATGAAAATGTATCTTATTTGCTGTAGGCTAAAAGTAGAGGAAATAGAAAAATTTATTAAAAAAAAAAAAAAACCTGAAATAGGGAATTCTTATTCCTGCTATTGCCTTATTTGAATTGAGTGATTTTCTTCAAAATTCAAGACCACCTAAGTCATATCAATGAGGAAAGTCTAAAAGTTAAAGGCAAATAAGTGTTAAAAGACTGATTATTTCTTTTTTCTTTAAGAAAAAATTCGTATAGATATGAGTGGGGGCACAAAAACTAGGGTAGAAATATGAAAAGTTATAGCCTACGGTATAATTTTTTTTTTTCTTTTTTGGTTTTGTCAGTGGGTATTCGTGCCCCCCACCGGTGGTTCCTTTGTGCGTCTGTGCATGGCTGTGACGACTATATTTTTAAGAAAAAATTTTAAAAATACTCTTTAAAATGGAACTTTTTTTTTTTATCATGTCCATATATTTTTACTTTTTAAATTAGAACTAGTTAAGAAATATAATTTTTTAAAAAAGTTATTTTTAATAAGTCAAGTACTTAAAAAATTAAAATCTGTAATTTTTTCTATTCTTCTCTTTCCTCTTAGGTAGTGCAACATACTTCTTTTCTTAGAGAATTATTTTAAAAGTATATGTATCTTAATTTTTACTATATACTCTTAGTTAATACTCTTTTAACTAATATAATTTTTTTAATATTTTATCGGTAAGCACCTTTTAAAATTAGGGAAGCCCAAGGCTTGAATTTTAGATTTCTCCCTAGAAAGTCTAAGGAGGAGCCTACAACCACTCAATTTAATCCTTCAGGGTGACTAATATAATTATTTAACTAATAAAATGTAAATTAAAAACAAAAAATAAAAATCTAAATTTATACAATCAAAAAGAAATATTTGTCTCCATTCCCGTTCCTTTCTAGATCAAGCCGGCTTTGTCTTGATTTCGCCATTTTGGATATCTACTCACAATGAAAAAAAAAAAAAAGAAAAAGGAGCGAAATATAAGGATTTTTACTGCTGTGCTGCTACATTTGGTCGTTTGACACTTTTCTATCCAAACGTTTTTCTTGGCCTTTGAATGAAAAACTCAAAAAAAGATAATTCGAGTTACAACTTTATTTGAGTTCATGTTATTTTAAGTTTAAATTCGAGTTCAAACTCGAGTTTAGGACTAAAACTCGAGTTCAAGTTTCCCCTTCAACTCGAGTTCAGAAACTTGAACTCAAATTAATGAACAATATTTTTTCTATTCTTAAAAATGCTATAACTTTTTCGTTTTAATTATGATTGAGATGATTTTTTTTCTATGCGTTGACAACGAAAAGACGAATAAAACCCGACCCATATACCTTATTAAAATTTTTCATCAGCATTGAGTTTTTATAAAATACTATCTAAATACAAATTCAAGTTTTGACTCACTCAAACACAAACTCAAAAAGATTCTTATCTCAAACCATAACTCAAATGTACACAACTAAACACAAACTCAAGTTACAAGTTCAACTCAAGTTATAACTCAAATTCAACTAAAAAATTATACTCAAATTAAACTCCAAAAGAACAAGCCCTAAAACAATGCCAATTAATTAGCTCAAGTCATTAAGGGGCTATTCTTTTACCGTTTTTGAGTTAGGTGACTTGAGTATAGATTTTGAGTTGAGTTTGAGTTATAACTTGAGTTGAACTTGTAACTTGAGTTTGTGTTTAGTTGTGTACATTTGAGTTATGGTTTGAGATAAGAATCTTTTTAAGTTTGTGTTTGAGTGAGTCAAAACTTAAATTTGTATTTAGCTAGTATTTTAATAAAAACTCAATGCTGATAGAAAATTTTAATAGGGTATATGGGTTGAGTTTTATTCGTCTTTTTGTTGTCAACGCATAGGAAAAAAATCATCTCAATCAGAATTAAAATGAAAAAGTTATAACATTTTTAAGAATATAAAAAATACTGTTCATTAATTTGAGTTCGAGTTTCTGAACTTGAGTTGAAAGGGAAACTTGAACTCGAGTTTTAGTCCCAAACTCGAGTTCAAACTTAAAAGAACATGAACTTGAATAAAATTATAACTCGAGTTATTTTTTTTTGAGTTTTTAACTCAAAAATGGAGCTGCCGAACCACCCCTAAATAGTAAATCTTGTGAAATTTCATGACAAGTGATTTTAAAAAATAATAATAATAATAATAATAACAAACCATTGTTATTCAATCTAAGATATAAGTATAACCTCCATTAACCATTGGCGATAGTTGTTTCAATTTTGTAAATGAAATCTAATTTTACAAAAAAAAAGGAACTTTAATGAAGGACAAAATTGTCAAATCACAACATAAAAATTAGGATAAAATCATTTTAGTATTTTCTATTATAGTCAAAGATCTAGCCATTGCTTTCTGTTTTTGATAATATTAAAACATTATTTTCATCTTTGAAAAACGTTCTTTCGACACCTTACGATCGATTTTAAGACATAAAACGTTCATTTTACCTTTCTCACTAATTAACAACAAACTAATAATTTAAAGGATAAATTTTATAAATTCTCTCTGAATTTTTTCACTTGTGTTAACACGTCCTTTAAACTTTAAAATATGTATATTGTGCTTCATGCACTTTGTCACTTGTATCAATATGCCACCTGAGTCTAACTCCGTCAAGTTTTTTAACGGAAATGCTTATAAATGCCACATAAATTGTCACTTGTGACGATATGCCCCTGAACTTTAAAATGTACCTGTTGTGCTTTGAAAATATAGATATGTCTCCAACTTTTTCTCTTCATCTTGATTTTATCAATTTTTTGAATGGATATGATGATATGACCATTAAATTACTAACTAGCTATGATATTCGGGGGTTTATTGAATGCATTCTCCTCTAAAAATATTAGTTATAACCTCGATAGAAGTGCTCGACATAAAACATGTTTTTTTAAAGAATTCAACACAAACCTTAAAAAATTCATTAACTTAACAAACCATAAGAAAAAATCTTCACGGAACAAAAGAAAAAAAAAAAAAAACAAAATAAACACATAATACAAAATTCAAGGAAGAATCTATTATATGTATTAAGAAACCTATTAATTTAATAAACCTATTCCAATGAAAAAAGGAAAAAAAGACTAAAAAATTTACAAATCCATTACCTTATACAAATTTGCTCCTCATTTTTCTCTCTTTATTGTCTCTAATCAACTAATGTTTTGAAAATTAATGCCTAATTAGTATTTTTAGAGGGAAAGACATTCAATAACCCCAAATATCATAGCTAATTAGCAATTTAATGGTCATATCAACATTTTAGTTTAAAAAATGATAGAATCAAGATGAAGAGAGAAAAGTTAAAGACATGTCATATTTCGGGGAGCACAATGGGTATATTTTAAAGTTCAGGGGGTATTATGGGGCATTTATAAACATTTATGTTAAAAACTTATCGAAGTTAGACTTAAGGGACATGTTGACACTAAAGTGACAGTTCAGAGAACACAACATGCGCATTTTAAAGTTTAAGGGGCATGTTGACACAAGTGCAAAGTTCATAAACAATTTATAAAATTTGTTATAATTTAAAAAAAATTTTAAAAATACTTTAAAATGTTTAAATATTATAAAAAAATATAATAAGTTAAAATATTTTTAAAAATATTTTTTTAATTTAATTAATAAAAAGAGTAATTTAAACATTTTACGTCTTAAAAATTAATCTTAAGATATCATTTTAATAATAAAAAACACAAAATAAAAGAACCGTCTTAAAATTATTAAAAATACAAAATACAAATAACATGATTTGTTATCATATAGACATCGTCACTTTCACGAGGACTATGACCATGACACTTTGAACTGCTTTTAATTGAATGGACAAATCGAGGCACTCATTATTTAATATAATTATCTTGAGATACTACTTATTTTGCTCTTTTTATTTTTCTAAAGTGATTTATGTTTTTTGATCGTTCATCTTATTTCTTTTAAGTTATTTATCCTTTCAATCTAAATTTTGTTTGGTCGAAATTTTGTTCCAATGGACAATAAAATCCCAAACCTCACATTAAACAGAATCTTCAAAACCGGTTCTTTGATACTTCCGTAGTAAACACTGTCCTATGAACAGAGCATTCGTACGATCAATCTCAGACATTCCGTGTCTTAATCTCCTTCAAAGATGCTCCTCCATGGACGAGCTAAACCAAATCCACGCCCACACAATCACCCACGGCCTCGCTCGCTTCTCCTTCATCTCCAGCAAGCTCTTAGCCTTCTCCGCATTATCAGATTACAGAGACTTGCGTTATGCAGAGACGCTTTTCAATCGAATTTCAACACCCAATGTCTTCGATTTCAATTCCATGATAATGGGTTTCGCGAAGAGTTCAAAACCCGAAAAGGGTTTTTCTGTTTATGCCAAGATGCGTAGCTTTGGCGTCGAGCCTATTGCTCGTACGTTTGCTGTTTTGGTCAAGGCTTGTTTTAAGTTGACTTTTATTAGTCAGTTTCATGGTCAGATTGTCAAGTTTGGCCATGGTTGTGACGTTTATGTTGTTAGCTCTTTGATCTGTGCGTATTCCAAGTGTGGAACAATGGAGTTTGCTCGTCGGGTTTTCGATGAAAGGATTGAAACGACAAACGTGGTTTGTTGGACTAGCTTGTTAAGTGGTTATTGCTTGAATGGCTTGGTTGATGAAGCATGCCTTGTGTTTGATGAAATGCCTGAGAGAAATGATGTTTCTTATAGCGCAATGGTTTCTGGGTACGTTTCGAATGGGTGTTTCTATGAGGCGATTCTGTTGTTTCGTGAGTTGAAGAAAAGTGGGTCCAATGTGAAGTTTGGTAAAGGGTCTCTCTTTGTTAGTGTTCTTAATGCTTGTGCTTCTGTTGGGGCGTTTGAAGAAGGGAAATGGATTCACTTTTTTTTGGTCCGAAATGGATTTGAATATGAGCTCGAGTTAGGCACGGCGCTTATAGACTTTTATGCCAAATGTGGGTGCATTAGAGATGCCAAAGAAGTTTTTAGTAGACTGCCATATAAGGATGTGAAAACTTGGAGTGCTATGATATTGGGGTTGGCTAGTAATGGAGAGAACAAGTTGGGGCTTGAGCTTTTTGAAGAAATGGAAAAGAAGGGACCAAAACCAAATGCTGTAACATTTATTGGGGTTCTATCTGCTTGTAATCATGAAGCTTTGGTTAATAAAGCATGGGGATATTTTGGACGTATGAGTAAAGTTTATGGGATTTTGCCTGTGATTGAGCATTATGGTTGTATGGTTGATCTCTTGGCCCGCTCTGGACGAGTAAAACACGCGGAAATATTGATAAGGACCATGCCGATGGAACCGGATGGGGCTATTTGGGGGTCATTACTAAATGGGTGTATTATGCATGGCCATGTTGATTTGGGGGAGATGGTGGGAAAGCTTTTAATACAATTAGAGCCTACACATAGTGGAAGGTATGTCCTTCTAGCCAACATGTATGCCGATATGGGTTGCTGGGAAGATGTGATGAGACTCAGGAAAATGATGGAGGAGAGAGAAGTTGTGAAAAGCTTTGCTTGGAGTTTCATTGAGGTTGATGGAGTGGTCCATAAGTTTGTAGCTGATGACAAGTCTCATCCTAAGTTGAGAAGTATTTACAGAATTTTAGATCAACTAAAAAGAGAACTCAAAAGTTCTTTCATCACTAACGAGATTGTTGTTTAAAAGAAATGAGGATTATTCTCATTTGTGACTCTGAACTTTACAGTCATTGTCACTTTGCCTCCCGATCCTTAAAAGTTAAAAACTTCTACCCTACTACTTCAAACTCTAATTTTGGTAGGTGTCAAAAGCACTCGCCAATCAGGGTAGAGTTGAAAGACTCAAATTAAGGCCTTTCTTGTGCAATGATAATACCCACGAATCTGTTTAGAGTGATTCTCTATTAACCTCATTGGTTGCTTGAGAACCATATCTCCTCCTCATAACTAAAAAGTCCCTTGTGTCCAAGCCACGGACTTGTTTGTATAAATGGAAAACAAGATACTCTTTGATGTTGTAATTGTATTATGGCAGATGAAAGATTTTAACCCAATTTCTCTACTTCTGCTGTTATCTGGATATTGAGCGATTCAACTAGGCATCCCATTCTTCAAGGCACTTTCTTCACACCATGTTCATATCCAGGAAAATTTAAGTTTGTTTCCGAGCTCCAAGAAAAGCCAATTGTAGTCATCACTCGTATCCTATATTTAATTGAAACGGTTGTGTTGATGATGTCTTAAATTGGCTAGCAGGGATTCCCAAGTGGCAAAATCCATTGGTGGGTCCCAACCATTTTCTTTCCGTGCCAATTGTACTGTTGGCTGAAAATGAAATGAAAAACCAAAGAAAGAGCCTCATAAAGGCTCTACTCTACACACACCACCTCGTACACACCACTCTTCCATATTATAAAAAAAAAAAAAAAAAAAAAAAAAAACCCACACATCATCTCACAAACAGAAAAGCTGATTCCTTTTGTTCTTTTGTGAAACCAATTCTACCATCTTCCAAATATACTATTAATCACTTGTGCAACTAGTCAAAAGAAAAAACTATATTTCATTGTTTTGTTTACTACCATATACTTCATTTGCTTTTGTTCTCTCATCTAACACCCACTTTTGAAGATGTCTGCTGGAACTTTCACTGCTTCGGTTGCTGGATCCGGCTATGTTGGCCTGAAAACCAACTTTCCTAAAGCACTTGTTCCAGTCAAGGATTCTGTTGCATGGACAAGGAAAACCGTCTCCAATGGTTCAAAAATTCACTGCATGAAGGTAATTTTAAGTCCTATAGCTTAATGGTCTCCGTTTGTTTAGTAGGTTTGAACTACAATTCAAACCTTTTTATTATAATGTTCTCTCTCATAAAATTTTTAAATTTGAATAAAAGGGTCATAAGTAATGTCTTGAAACCACTTTAGATTCTTGTTCCTTAATTCTTGTATGTGTGATTTGTGGTTGAATTTTACAGACATGGAATCCAATCAACAACAAGAGGTTTGAGACCTTGTCCTACCTCCCACCTCCCTCAGATGATTCAATCGCCAAAGAGATTGATTACATGCTTAAAAATGGCTGGATCCCATGCCTTGAATTCGATGAGGTCAGATGATATTCCATTCGTTAAATGCCTTTATGCATGTCTCCAAAAGGACTTTCTTTTACATAAACTAGCCAGAGTAATGCAATAAAAATGATGTGTTGTTATGTGGTCTTATTCTGCTACTTTTTGATTCGTTTATTAAAAATGCATGTATCACTTCCAATCCAACAAAATGCGAATAACCGATTTATGGGATTGAGTTATTGGCGAATTCTCCCCTGGTAATGATGCAGATTGTTGGTTCATTGATGAGCAAAACAGTATCACCAATACTAATCTATCATTTCTAGCCAATTCTCTAACCAGTTATAACTTCGTGAGTTCAAAAATTGAAATGTGAATTTGAGTTTGGTTAAAAATAGTAACAAAGCATAGCATGAGTGTTAGAATTTAGAATTTTTTTAGGTGTTAGCTCTATGGCTCCCACTTTACAACCAAGAAATGAAACCATCAAGAAATGAACCACTTGGGATTGGCTATAACATTCCTCTTCATGTACAGGAATCTGTATTGATTGTTTCATTTAAGCAGTATGTATTTGGCTGAAATTATTTTCTTTTTGTGTCTGTTTATATATGAAGAGGGGACATGTACACAGAGAGAACAGCAGGATTCCAGGATACTATGATGGGAGGTATTGGACACTGTGGAAGCTGCCCATGTTTGGCTGCAATGACTCCTCTCAGGTGCTGAATGAAATCCGTGAGTGCAAAGAAGCATACCCAAATGCTTATATTCGCTGTTTGGCATTTGACAACAAGCACCAGGTTCAGTGCATGGCCTTTGTCATTCAGAAACCCACCACTACTACTACTACTACTGCCGCCTAATGTTTAAGTGGTGGCACCACTTTTTTCACTGTTTTTAAGGAACTTTCTGGATTACAATGTTGGTGTTCTTTTTTTCACTGGTATGTGTTGGTTGTTTTGAATCATGGTTTGTTTGGAAGGTAGTAATGATAAAGCTTGGTTATGATAAATTCTCTTATAGTCCATGGTTTTCTGTCTTTCTTTGTTAGTTTTCCTTTTTCTATGGGATAAAGGTGATATTTTTTCTATGGGATAAAGGTGATATTTCTTTATGTTTGGCAAGTGGAGCCCCTTGTTTTGTTTTCTGTAAAATATAACTATGCTTGCATTGGTCCAAGAATAATTATTGACTCACGGACCCCTTCTAAGAGGAGAAGTGATATTTATACCAAAGGGTTATCACTTGGGGCATTATTTTCTTGGATCAAATCTTAGTACACGTCTAATACAAAAAAGGTGACCAATTAGTGTCCAACACTTTGAAGCAAAATATATGTGTGTGTGTATGTAGTTGTACATGAAATACGTGTCCTTTAGAGGTGTGTTCTTCTAAGAGCCGTTCTTTCCTTTTTATTTATTTTTTCTTTTTTGCTTGAAACCAATCTTTGCTAATTGGCTTCCCGTTACAATGGCCAAACTTTGCCTTGGAATTGCCACCATTTTGTTTTTTGTTTTTTTGGCTGAGAAGAAGGGTCTTAGCAGTGTTGTGGTTACTAGGTGTCAAGCACAGAAGCTTTTACCTGCCACGTTTAGTAGAATTGGTTATCTATTTTATAACGTTAGCCGTGCTTTTTTGACAAATGACTTCACTGCATCACCCTCTGTGTAAGTCATCTGCTTTCACATATTCATCGTTTTTTTTTTTTCTTTTAAGTTTATGATTTATGATCTTCTGTTTTTCACTCAATCAGCATACACCAAACTTAATAAATTACGGGTAACAAAGCTCTCAAAAAAAAAAAAAAAAAAAAAAAAAAAAAAAGAAAGATTTATACTACGTCAACATACCGGTGGATCAGATTTTTTTGTCTGTCAGTTCATGCCGGTGGATCAGATTTTTTTGTCCGCCAATTCTGCATAAAATTACATAAAAATAAAAAAATACGTCAATTTAACGGTTAAAAAAATTTGACTTACTAGTACAAAAAAAGAAACGAAGTTATAGGCTCTGCTACCTGCTTGACACTCTAATAAGTAGTGTATTTATTTATTTGCTTGCATTATTTGCTTGTATGATGTTTGAGTGCTTAGCTGGTTTCAAGAGTTTTCATTTTCTCTCTTTTTTATTTTTTTTTATTTTTGAGAGCAACGCTACCTTGAAGGGCTAGTTTAACTTTTGACGTTGTCCCTAATCAAAATTGATATCGGTGTTTTTCCTTCGTTCATGAAAGCTACCGTACCGTTCATTATTTTAATGAGTTTGGTCATTTTTAATTTCCAACGACGAGGAGATAAGATTTTTACTTTTATTTTTTTAAAAAGTCCCTTTTTTTTTTTTTTTACTTCACTGTCAATAATTTGTCTTTTATATTCTGTTGATCATTAATGCTCTTAAAAGTTAGTGTTATTATTATATGGTTATGTTTATAGCGACATTAATGTTCCACTAGGTTATGTGAACTATAATTATGCTTTAAAATTGTTGTACACTAGAGAAGGTCCAATCAACATATTTACCTGAAATTTGGAGGTTAATGTTCCACTAGGTTAGGTCATTTTAGTTGCTTCAAACGCAAGGATGGAACCCCTTTTCCCGGGGTTGCAACGACAAAGCTTGTCACCTCGATGTTGAATGTCAAGCATTGTGAGACATCCACAAAGGATCAAGCATTGCCTCTGCAAGGCTTGTCAAGTCGCCCCGTCAAACGGGCGGGGTTGCGAGTTCATGAGCACTGAGCCTCACTATCAAAAGGCTCACTGATGACTGTTTAAGTATTGCAACATTATTGAGCTCAACCCTCGCCATCAAAAAGTCCAATCAAAATAGACATTAGGGGAGAGGAAGAAGGTGCGAAGGTATTTTCAGACATTTGATCTCAAAATGACCATTTGTTTTATATCCCAAAATTCAACCATTTTCTAAGAAAAATAATTACGAAAAAAAAAATCTTCATTCTGCTGCCCAACCAACCAACTTCCTCGACAACTTTTGCCAAACCTACTACAAGCACGTCGCCCCCTCACCCTAGCAGTCATACCAACCCACGGCCCACCATCAACTGCCCCTCCCTCCCTTACCTGGTGGGCCACATTAATACTATCACTATTAGGGCCGACAATATGAGTCACGATACGACGACATGACTCAAAAACGACACAAATTTTACAAGTTAGGGTTGAGAAAAAAGAGATTCAGGTCAGAATTAGGTCGACTTGAAATTGACACAAAAAATACAGGTCAATTTCAAGTTGAACTCACCTAACCTGAATATGACACGAAACTCGTAAAAAACTAAAAAATACATATATTTTTCATTACATATTTTAAATTTATCTTATACTATTATTTACTTAATTTCAATGGATGTTATTGTAATTTAGTATGTTATGAATTTTAAGTTATTTCTAACATGTAAAAAACTAAATAAAAGTATACAATTTTCGTGTCAATTTCGGATTCACGGGTCAATTTTGTGTCACGGGTCATTTTCAGATCGTGTCGTGTCAACTCGTAAAGTGGTCGTGTTGTGTTCATGTCGCAGTTTTTAAAAAATTTCGTGACACGGGTCGTGTTCGGATTGACTGTAAAATTTTAAAAAACGATCAAAACACGACACAAACACGACACGTGACACGAATTGCCAGCCCTAATCACTGCAACACACAGCCCCTCACTCATTGAGCCTCTGCCTTGACCCAATAGCCTCATCGTTGTCTTGATGAGATCCACAGTCCATCGCCTCCCTTACTAGGTCAAACCTTTCTATGTAGTCAAACCATGACCAAGCCGATCCATGTCAAGCGCCTGCGACCCAAGAAAACCTTTCCAAAGGGTGTTGACGTAAAAAATTACAGTCCGGAGGGGGTAGTGTTGTAATTTTAACAAACCTCGAGGGGTATCAGTGTGGTTCTCCTTATTTTTAAAAGAAAGTTTGCAAACAGACGGGCACTATAATGGATAAAGAAAATTGGATTTTGGGATCAGTCGTCCAAATTTAGCACACCTTGGTATTATCATAATGGCTGATCCAGATGCCAATTCTGTATTCAATACATGAATATCAATCAATGTAACAAGGTTTAGATCATACACTGCCAGAAAATTTGTCTCATTGGTAGTGAGTTGAGCAAAAAGGAAATGGATCTTACATGGCTTTACTCCTTTGCTCCCGGTTGATGGCTTTCATGCACCTGGTTCGGATTTGGGAAACAGTGACCTGTAGAAGGGAGAAACAGTAAAATTAACAAACAGGAGAAACTTAAAAGCATGTTTTCTTAGCATGAAGCGGAAAGGAAAACGAAAGCGAAAAATAAGTGATGATTCCCTTTCTCAATAAATAATGTGTTAAATTACAAAATCAATAATGAAAATTTATTGAGCCCCACACAATGCACAGAATGAGGAAGGACTCTTTACACGTATAGCAAAATTTCAAAGTAGAATTTAAATATAACAATCTTTTAAATATTATAAGAATAGCAAAATTTTGATATCACTAAAATAAATACTATATAGTCATAAAATGTGATATTATTATGATAATGACTATCATTTTTCCTTTATTTATAATATTCTGAAAATTTTGCTAAATTGCAATCCAAGACATGAAATTTTGCCATGTAGTGCAATTATCTCGAAAGAAATTGCCAATACCGGTACCCTCATAGGACCATTGGTATTGATTCCCTCATAAAGGGAATGTATGCCAAATTTACTTATATATCCTTAATAAAATCCCATGATATGAGCTAATGATAATTTAATAATGCAAAATAATGATATTGACAAAATTACTATATCTAAACTAAGTGAACACTATAGAATGTACCGATTATTTCCCGTTAGTCAAGTAAACATTTCCCAAATCAATGATACTCTTATTACTTTACTTTCCAATCATATTACATTACTTTACTGTTTGGTAAACATGCCCTTCAAGCAAAGAGTAGAACAAAGTATTGCTGATGCATTTTCTTTTCCGTCCAAGTTTTTTTTTTTTTTTTTTTTTTTTTTCCAAGAGTTTGAACATAAATCAACTTTTTTGTGAGAGAAAATACTGAAGTAAAAAAGTTTAAATCGATTCAAACCCGCAAAACAAACGGGCTATTTGAGTTTAACTCCCAGTGAAGGAGGCACATAAACCACAAGTAGGATAAGATAGATTGAGGACTATCCGTAGCCTAGATACTAAACAAAATCAGTGAGTTTTCAGAAACAGCAGAAAACAGAGAAATGAGCGCTAAAACTACTCCTCAAATCATCCCCGTGTTCTCTAAAAATTCTCAGAATCTGGGAAGGTAAACTACTTTAGATATTGCAACAAATAGGTTCTGTAAATTATAACATATTAATTGTGAACCCTGTAAACGTAACTTGTGAAACAAGCTTTCGGTTGGAAACACCCAGCCTACACTAACTAGTTGAAAATTTGAACTAGACACATAAATATAACGAAAATGTGTCTTCGCAAAAGCCAGTCTAAAAGTAATTCTTTCATTTCTATCCTCCCTAATTATACTCATAACCCCAACAAATTAAAAAAGATATCCGAGGCAGAAAAAAGAGTTTTCAGCAAGTTTTTATTATTATATTAAGCAAATCTTTTTTCTTCTATTACATTAAGCAAATCTTATTGCAAAGTTTAAACATAATGAGCATGAAACTGCCAATCACTCTATGGGTACCATCTTTCTCAATTGACCTAGTTTTCTTTGTAGAAAAAAATTAGTCTCTGAGGAAAGAAACAAGTTTTCTATAAATAAAAAAACGAGCAGGTTTTCCACAAATCCATAATATTCAATAGGGGCATTAATGGTAACCATTAAGTTACCATTAAAGTTGATTAAACAGAGGACATACTTGGAAAATGCTGCTGGCTTCTTAGTTCTTACACCGAGTAAATTGGCACTTGAACTATAAATGTTAGGCTACCAAAGATAAAACACCATAACCCAATATTCTTCCACAAGTTCCCTGAATTAGCAAACCAAACATAACCACAATAATTCCTACTTCATGAGCTAATATCCACCAGTAACTTAAAATCTCGTAATCAAGACAAAATCTAACTCTAAGATTGATGAGTTCTGATTTTTAAATTTTAACGCTCGAAAGATGTTAATGTCCACCTATCAAATAATTTGGTTGAGTTCTTTACCTTTTTAGTTTTAATTCTTTTTAAATTACAAAACTATCCACTCTGTAAGATGCCTACCAATAAATTGTCAATACAATAACCAGGACCAAAAAAAAAAACAAAAACACATTCTTTCAGGCTTTTGAATCAGTCTAGAGGAATACGACAGGCCTGAAGCTATATGTTCTAAACTATCATGTCATCCACCCTGAACAAAAAAGGAGTAGCAATTCTAAATATTGGAACCTAAGCCAAAAGACCAAGCACCCTTTAAACTGGTAATTTGAGCTTGAACATATTGCCTAGCTAAAGAAAAGAAAAGCAAAGACCACTAAAGCTTTTTTCATTCAGAAAAAAATCCAGTAAATCTAACCGCAAAAGGATGGTATGACTTACACACTAATGTCAATAAACAAGGTCGGTCTCTTGGTTCCTGCCTCCCATTAGACACATACGGTTTCTTTCAGAAACATCTAACAAACCTCTCCTTTTAAACAGTAACATATTAAAGCCTAAGGAACGTAGCAGTATCACTGAGCTAGCAAAGTTCTGCTACTAAAATTTAAAAGCCGCTTTATTACTACAACTATGTACAAATTGAAGATACCACCTAAAACTTCCAAATGCATGGCAAAATTCGATCAGTCAGTTACCTAGTTTCAGCTAATTTAGATGATCTAAACGGCAAAAAAGCATCTCAATAGCCACTGGTTCTCACTCTTGTTACATACCATAACTAGTTTAGTTAAGATACGTATTCACATACAAATTTGAATCAAGAACAAAAACAAAAGCATTTCTTATGAGTTTTTAGAAGAAGCTAGACTAACATGACGGATCTGAGACTTTATTTTCCTAAATTATCATGTCAATTCTGCCACCAATTCACCAGCAAGCAAAAGTAACGTTACACAACTCAATATTAGACCTAATAAACCTTCTCACTTACTATTGGGAAAGTCTTGAAAAACCTAACTTGATAAGGAGGAAGCGCAAATGGTACTTTAGCGTTAACACAAGGTTCATCTCATCATTCTCTCCATACACATGGGTTTTATTACCAACTAAAAGAAAAGTTCTAACTACTATCACGAAACTATGGACGAATAGGAAATATAGCTAAACGTTTCTACATGTTTCAGCCAATTTAACGAAGCTAAACCACAAAAGGCATCTCACTAATCATTTGTTTTCATTCTGTCACAACCCATTACCGTTTTGTTCAAATGCACTTTTCCAATAAATAATCTAAAACAAAAGATTACATTTAGACCAGTTTTTTTACGTGTTTGAACCATATTTCAAACCTTTTTCTACAGTAACCTTTGTTCTTTTCTCATTAAAATTTGAATTTTGTTCAAACTAATGAAACATATAGGCTATTAGTGTGACGACTGATCCAATTTCAGCTAATATACAAAAGATAAACAGCAAAAAGCACCATACTAGCAAAATATGAACCTGAAGCAAAAACCTAAACCTAGAATTATCTCAAAACCAAAGCTCAAATTCAGTGGAAAACGAATTCGAAAAGTAACAAACAACTGCTAGGTCTGTTAAATCAGTAAATAGACAATCAATCCCAATTTCTCAAAGCCAGAACTCAAAATTCAGCGCAAAATTCAAAAATCGAAGAAGTAAGAGCCACAAAACCCTAACCGGTCTCAGCGAGTACGCTCGGCGGGCAAGGGGCGGTTGAATCCCCCGCGGCGGTTCATGTACTGGCGGGGCTGGCGCTTGGTAACGGCCTTAACGCCGCTGACGTCAGCGCCGGCGACCTGCTTCCCCTTGGTGGAGTCGAAGCCCATCGGAATCCCCATCATCCTCATCATCTCCATCTCGTCCTCGTTCATTCCTCCCTCTTCTCCTCCTCCTCCTCCCTCCTCCTCTCTCTCTCCTTCTCCTCCTTCACTGCCATTATCGCTCTGCCTCTTCTGCTTCTGCTGCTCCTTAGCGATCCGGTCGACGAAGTCCGACACCACCTTCTGCCTCTCCCTCTCGTCGTCGGCGGTTGAATCGCGGCGGTGGCGCTTGCGGGACTCCGGAGAGGGAGTCCGGTGGTGGTGGTGGCGGCGGCGGTGGGAGCGGTCGTCAGGGGGGGAGCGGGAGCGGGAGAGGGTGCGGGAGCGGTAGCGGTCGGGAGAGCGGGGGTGGCGGGATCGGGTGCGGTCGGGAGTATGGGACCTCTTGCTGCGGCCACGATCACGGTCGTCTCTGTCGCGGCGTCTTTCTCGGTCTCTGTCCCGGTCTCGGTCCCTGTCTCGTTCACGGTCGCCCATTGTGAGTGATGAGGAAAGTAGAGGAGGATTCCATGGCTTAAAGTTATTGAGGCTTCTTTGTTCGAACCGCAATTGGGGTATTGAGAGGTGTTTGGACATGGCATATGGGGAAAACTTTTGGGCCTTTATCTTTGGGCTTTGGAGGGAGTCGTGTATTTTTTTTTGAAAAATAATAGAAAATAAGTCAATATGAAAAGTTTAAGAAAATATATAGACTAATTTTTAGTTATAGAAATTAATAGGTCATAATTTGTTAAGTTATGGTTCATAACCAGATAAATTATGGACAAACTTATCAAGTTATGGTTCATAGCCAGACAAGTTATGGACAAAAATCAGGAATAACTTGTCAAGTTATGATTCATAATCATACAAGTTATGGACGAAAACAGTAATTTGACCTATTTATTAACTTATATAAACTATTGGCCTATTAATTTTAATTGATCTCAAGTCTTGGCCTATTTCTCTCTTTCTCTCTTTTTTTTTTTTTTTTTGTTTTTCAATTTTGAACCAACTGAATTTGAGAAATTTTGAGGTGTATTAAAATGTTTTTTAAAAAATCACATCGGATTTATTTGACCAATATTGGAATTTTTGGATTTGTGCAATATAAATAGACTAGTCCAAGGTCTCTAGAACGTAAGGTAAATTTAAACAACAAATAAGTTGTGATACATATGAAAGTTGTAGAATAAGGCCTAATTTTCTCTTTAAACTTTAGGAAATTGCAGTTTGTGCGGTCTAAAAAGAATGTGGTGGTATCAAACAGACCTTTCTCTACTTACTACCACTATGGCAACTCATCCGTTTACTTCGTGGTGATAATGGTAACATGTCAGGTTACAAATGAGAAATTACTGGGGTACTTGTGCTAATGACGGTAACATTGATGATCTTAGGAACTTCAACTAGATTCTTTCCCGGCATGCCAAGTTCCGCGGTGCCGATGTTGGAGGAGTGTGAGGTTAAACCAATGAACCACATAGTCGAACTCTTGACAAGGGATGACCAAGATCAAGAAAATGAAAATGTCACCGGACTCCTAGTTCCATAGAAGGGTGCCCAAATGTAGTCGATTCGACTTTTCTGGTGAAATTCCGACAGCGTCTTGTTTTGGGAGAGAGATATGGGTTTTAGGGAGGCTTTTTTCCGGCGAGCTTTTAGAGGCCAACGCTTTATGCAACTGTAACCGCCCCAATTCTAAACCGGTCCAACGCCAAGTTTGGTGGAATGGCACTACTTAAACATATTTTCATTCTTAAAATTAATGTCATTTGCAAGATGGGAAAACTTATAGTTGTATTTCATCATAAATATTTTTATAATGGTTTTAACAAAGAAGTTTGTGAGCAAAATAATTACAACAATAAATCTTAGATAAAAATAGGCTTTTCAAAAGCAATATAGTTACAAAATAATTTGGCCTATTTCTTGTTTAGAAATACATATAAACAAGCTACCAAATGTAGGACTTGATATACTCAGTTAACTTGAGAACATATTTACTCTTTGGTAACAACATCATCTGCATCACAAGGTAAAACTAATGAGCAAAAACTCAGTAAGTAGGTTTCAAATAAGGTAAATATCTAAAACTTTTGTGGTTAAAAATCTCTTTGCTTGTTCTTAAACCTTCATACTTATTATTAGTTTAGGTATGACACAGAACTTCGGTTCCAAGTAAGCCTCTCTATACATGACCTTCTCTAATTGGACCATTTCTCTTCTCTTAAATACTAAGTCGGGTTTTTGAATCTCTTTCTCTTGCGATCAACAAGAAACTTCCACTAGCATTTTTCTCTAGTTGTCTCAAAGAGGCAGTTTCTCTAATTTAGGATGCTGGCCCCTCGCATCCCTGTTTACCCCAGTCTCTCATCTATATATCATACCATAAAATCTCTTAAAACATAAAAACACAATAACAACATACCATAATCTCTTTTAAAAAATAATCAATCATAAATACTATTTAACATAATCATATGAGCATTTTATAAGAGAATAAACCTGCATAAATTATAATTGTAAAACATGTACATTTAACAATGAGTCTTGTGATGCAGTTTTGGAAACACTTTAATTCTACTTACTTGACTCTTGATCACCCATTGTAAGCACAAATTACCTGATTGTGAGGAGCATCCAATGTGCTAATTGACCTTTAACAACTATATCTGTGAAAAATCAATTCATATCATCACTTAACAAAAACACATAACTGCGCACTGTTATTAAAATATTCATAATAAATTCATCAAAACTCAAAATATTATGAGACCAGTGGCAAATGAAAGTAAACTCAAAATCCTCTTTTTAGAGCTACTACATTATTGGTTTCAGATTTTTCAAGCTGACAAAAAATAACCCGAAATCCAGATTCAAACAAAATCCCGTCAGAAAAATGACAGCATTTTAACAGAACTTGTAAAATTCATAACTAAATGTAAAAAAATCCGATTTGAGTGATTCAAAAACCCATGTAAATTTTAAGATGTCTAATTTAACAGAAAAATATAAGATCAGTTAAAATTATACATATAAGTAGCACGAAAATAGAATTTTTAGAAGCTGTACAGATGACTTATATTTGAACTTTTTAACAAACACCTAACATGCAAACCTAAATCTTCAAAGACCCATTCTCAAATACATGAATCATCATCCTAATAAGAGTTTACCTTCAACAAATCATCAACAATACTAAGCTAGAATCATCAATTTCACTCAAAAATCAACATTTGAACAAAATCTATAGAAACTCTTCTTTAAGTGTCTACATCCAATATACATGACAATACACATCAAAAATCCGAATCTTAAGTAGGATTTCAACAACTTAATCTCTGAAATCATAATTTCTAACATAAGAAAGGAGTTACCTTGAAGAAAAACCCATTCCTAAGTGAATAGAAGCTCAAAATCTTGATAGTTTTCTGGTTCTAAGTTGAAAAACGAGCTGAAATGGGTTGCTTGAATTTCTAGGTCATTTTCTCTTAAAAATCTAAGTTTGGTTCTGAGTTTTGGGTGAGAAATGGAGTGAGAAGAGAGAAGAAAAATGCTCTAGTCGGAGTTCTAGAGTTTTTGCTGAAATAGACCAAAAAATAAAGTCTAAGGTTGCGTTTGGTATGATGGTTCTAGAACCGGAACCACGATTCTGGTTCAAACTTTTGTTTGTTTGTAAAAAGTAAAAAATGGTTCTTAAATCCAGTATTTAGTTTGGATGTGTTAGTGCATTTTTGTATTGGTTTATTTTTAGTAAATTAGTTGAAAACTATATTTGGCAAATTGATTACAAATTGGCTGGAAGCTTGGCTAGCATAGCAAATAGGTGAGCCTTTTAAGGAAAGTCTGGTTGTCTAGTTTAAGGACTAAAAATCAGAGGAGTTGATTGCTGAGATTGAAGAGTGGACTTTGGGAATTAATGGCTGGAAATTCTTTAGGCTGGAGTTTTTTTTTTGTATTAGACATTGAACGGCAGCAATGGTGTGGAGTTTTTTTTTATGTATTGTGCTGAACGTATTTGAGCAGAAAAAAGTGCTGAAAACAAAGTGTTGCGTGTGTTCATGAGAGTATGAGATTGTAATGTTAAGAGTCGCTTGATGTGTTACGACGGATTGTTAGAACACTTTTGAGTTGGTTCTTCGGGAGAAGATTTCTTTGGTTTCGGGAGGAAACTGTCAAGTCGAGTGGTGCTCGCTGATCAAGCCTCCTAAGGAGATTCTAGGCAACGGCAACATCGTCAAAGAAGGAATCGTTGCGTGTGTAAGACCGATTGGTGTTTGTAATCCTCTGATCTTAGTAGATTGATCACTGTCTGGACGTGGCCCCGCAGAGTAGGTGTGTGCACCGAACTGCGATACCATTTTCGTGTGTCTTTACTGTTTCTGCATCATTATTATCTTTCTGCATAGTCTCTGCAAATTTATTTACTGAATACACAATCCAAAATACTTAACTGTCATCAGTGTCACAACTAGTGTTGTAACACCACTTGTGACACCGACTGAAAAACATACCTAACAGGATGGTTCTGGTTCAAACAAATACTGGTTTGAACCCAAAATCATGATTTCGGGTTCAAAATCCTTATACAAACAGCCACTAAATCATAGTTATAGTTCTAAAACTAAAACCACCATGATTTGAACGCTCATACCAAACACAACATAAGGTAGCATTTGGTTTGAGGGTTCTAGAACCAGAATCATGATTATGGTTTAAATCTTTATTTGTTTACAAAAAGTAAAAAACAGTTATGGTTTAAGGTTTGAACCCTGATGTGATGTTTTAAACTAGAACCACTCATGGTTTTAAAACTACCTCCCCTTTGGTTATGGTTTTAAAACTAAAATTAGAATCACTCTGATTTGAATCCTCGTACCAAATAGAGCCTAAATTTATAGAAACCAAGCAAAAGTAAAGTGACCTTATAGTAGGACAAGGGTCTAGGTTTTTCTAAGCCTCTAACAGCTGCCCTAACCTCAGAAAACCAGCTCTAAAATCCCATTTTTCTTCTTAAATCAGGTGCCTAAAGTTCACTCAAATTGTGAAATAGCAACTAAGTCCTCAACACATTTACATAAAACCATATATTAAAAATATAAACTAGTAATTCATCATTAAATCAATCTTAATAGAGGTAAAATATCATATTAAATAATCATAATAAATATCATTTTTCCTTTGTAAGTTTAGCACATTGAGTTTCCACATCGAACTAGCTGTTCTACACATTAAAACTAAAAACTTAGTTAGCAAAGCCATTAGCTTAATAAAATCATATGATAGCTATAATAATAAAATGTAATGCCAACAAATAACATTGAAGATAAGTGCTAAATGTAGTGCATAATTTTAATTTACTAAATTTAATTATTATTGGCTTAAGACTTAATTAAATATCAGGTATTACAGCAACTATACGCCGGCGAGAATGAGGCCACCGTGGATGGGTCGTCTCAGTATCATGATCCTTTGGAGGGGCTTATATGCAGCTCAGCGGTTGAAGACGGTGGAAGGGGTGAGTGGTTGCGATCATTCTCGTGGCTTGGTGGCAAATGGGAGCTTTGGTGCCGTATGGCTGCTTCAGTTCTCCTTTGCTTGGGGTGGCAGATGGAAACGGTGGCTTAACCCTTTTTTTGATATCGTCTCATATCGCTTGCTTACTCCCTTGCTCTTTCTTAGTGACAGTCAGTTGTCTCTCAAAAATTCGATCGGTGTATTTTAGGTGTCTCTTTATTTTAGTTTCTGGTTTTGTATTTAGTGTGTAATAAAGGCATTATTGTCGCCATTTCTTAGGTGTTGGTCGCTGGCATGTGTTCGGCTTTATTTTGTAGTAACGGAGGTGGTTTCCCCACCTTCAGAATTTAATTGTGTATCCCATCTGGTTAAGTCTTTTACCGATAGTGTGGGTCTTTGGGTATGCCGTGTTACTTTTTGTCCCATCTATATGGGAGTTGGTATTTTGTCCCTCCAGAACGCGGAAGTTTATCTTGGTGAGAGAGGTTTTTTCAATTCGAGCCATAGAAGTTCTCGTTCATAGTGTGCCGACAATATCTCTTGTTTTCAGGCCTCAAATGTACGTACGTCCCTCTGATGGGTCATTAGCATTGCGTTGTGTTGTTTGTTTTTTCGTTTAAATGAAAATTTTCCTTAAAAAAAGGGGGTATTATTGAAGAGTAAAGGATAAAAATTTAGATTCATGTACTCTAAGGGTAAGTTTAGCAATTTTCTCATTTCTGAATGCATCATCTTTCTACATAGACTAGCAATTTTCTCATTTCTGAATGTATCATTTTTCTACGTAAACTTAACAATTCATATAAGAAAAAATTGTTGAACTTACTCTTAGAGTACATAAATCTGAAGTTTTACCCATTACTCTTGATTAATTTTGATTAAATAGACATTGTCAGATCTATACACTTTAAGAGGTGTTTATCTCCTTTTCTCTTTAGATGATTGTGTTTTGAATGTGGGTACACGATTGTTCAAATGTCAAGGTATCTGTAGCATTTTTTTAAAAGCAAAGGAGTGTGAAGAAATAATTAATCGATATGAATGGCCAATTTTTTAATACAACTTTGGCTTGATAATGTGTTGCAGAATGCCACTAGTTGTGCCAGCAATTCCTCTAATTGATTACTTCAAAATTTTAAAAATTTATTTAAAGATGTTAAGGGTGTACAACGAAGTTTATTCAACTTCTATATTAATTTGCCCTTAACATGCAGATGACACTATCAACAAGACCACAAGTGAATGAGGCTGAGAGGATTCTTGATAATTTGATGCATAAGGAAGAACTACATTAGAAGCAACATTCCCACATTAGTTGGTTGAAGGAAGGTGATCACAATTAACAACACAATTTTCTTCCAAAAGAACCCTAACAGAGTAAAGATTTGATACCTTTAATTATACTATTACTCTTTAAACTTAATTAAAAAAATATGAAGTTGTATTGTATTTACAATAAGTACTTGTTTCCTTTTTTAAGTTCTTGTTATAAAAAAAAAAAAAGGTAAACCTATCATTTTATGCGTGTCTTAAAAAAATTTGACCATGAGTATCTACTCTTGTTGAGATCCGGCATTGAATCTCTCAACGACCAATGCTGGGTACAATATTTCTATCATAAAAAATCAAATTCAACTTTTTTGTTATAATATTTTCTTTCACATAATTAAATTTCATTTTACAACTCATATTCTCCACTCGAGTTGTGAAAGAACATCCAACTCCAAAATGGGAGTTCATAGAAGAATTCTTAGAATGCATGACCAGAAAAATCCACCTTCGCTTGGATAAGTACTTGAAAGAATTAATGAGGCGGAAACAAAAATTGTTTTCCCTTGTGGAACAAACTTGCTGCACTTCTAAGTTCTAATCTATAATTGATGGCCATACTCTGATTATTTTGTCTTTTTCGTTTTTGGTGAATTGAAATCCACTCATAATTGTTAACCTCAAATCAGCCTACGTATGAATGGCCCTAAATCTTCAATAATTGTTGTTGAAGATTATGGTATTCTTTTTCTTTTTTAAAGGAAAATTTCATTTAAATAAAACTTGATAAACATTCATCTTGATACAATGCTCATGAATCATTTGAGAAACAGACGCATACTTGAGGTCTGAAAATGAGAGAACACCTTAGGACACTAACAACGAGCACACTTAAGACTAGAATTGATGAAACTCCTCCCATCGACACAAGCTTTCGAGCATTGGAGGGACATATCGCTAAACCCAATAAAGAGAGGACATCTACATGACCTAGAAAAAATTCTTGCCAGACCAAGATCACCTTATCAGGAGACATATAATCGACTTTAAGCCGATCACTAAATCTAACAACAAACAACAAATCAAATAAGGGTCGGGTGGGGAGACCACGGCCCTTATTACAAACACAAAAGTTGTAACAAAAAAAAAAAGCTCCAACCACCGCCCCTAGAAACCTCCGGTAGGGTAACCGGCCAAAGGACCGTTGAGGGACATAGCTGGTCAAGAGATATCAACCACCAAACGACAAACTTACTTGAAAATGAAGCCCATATGTTCGGCTTTCAAGCTCCAAAATGGTTTAGATCCACTCAAACGGAGCCACCGCACCGTACACTACTACCATCAACGAGAAGCTCATGACGAGATGAGCCGAAGGACCAAGTTTCACAGCTGAGAGCCTGACCATACACCTGGAAGTAGTCCCTGAGCTCCAGCTATTATTCACTCTTTTTTCTCTAATTCGTGTGGGAGAGAGAGAAAGAAAAAACAGCCTTAAAAATGGATTATGGTATTCTTTTTTCTTCCTTTTTTCCCCAGATTATGTTGTCTAGAACTTTTATTATTTTTTAGTTTTCCGGGACAATTCAAAATATAAAGTTAGTGTCATTTGTTGTCAACTTTTCTAACAAATATGGTAAATATGATATTTATTAGTAAATACCATATTCATCAGTAAATGCGGTATTTACCAGTCGCTGGATGCGGTAGCCTAATTTTTAGACAAATATGGTAAATATAATATTTATCTGTAAATACAGTATTAAACGATCATCAGAATTGATGTTCAGATTTTCAGATAAATATGATATATATTAGTAAATACGGTATTTATTGATAAATACAGTATTTACCGGTAAATACAGTGTTAAATGATCGCTGGAGTTGACGGCCAAATTTTCAAGTAAATATGATATTTACTAGTAAATATGGTATTTATTAGTAAATACAGTGTTAGACGGTCGTCGGAGTCAATACCTGAATTTTTGGATAAATATGATATTTACTAGTAATTACGGTATTTACTTGTAAATACAATGCTAAATGGTTGCTGGAGTCAGTATCCAAATTTTTAGATAAATATGATATTTACTGGTAAATATAGTATTTACCTATAAATACAGTGTTAAATGATCACCGGAGTTGGTGACCCGATTTTCAGGTAAATACAGTGTTATATGGTCGTTAGAGTCAGTGCCTAAATTTTTGGATAAATATGATATTTACTAGTAAATACGGTATTTACAGGTAAATGCAGTGTTAAACGGTCACCGAAGTCGGTGGCCCCATTTTTAGGTAAATATGATATTTACTAGTAAATACGATATTTATTAGTAAATACGATATTTATTTGTAAATACGATATTTACCTATTAATACAGCGTTAAACGGTCACCAGAGTCAGTGGTTAGCTTTTCGGGTAAATATGATATTCACTAGTAAATAGTAAATACGATATTAAATTGTAAATACGGTGTTTATCAGTAAATACAGTGTTAAACGGTAACTGGAAAATAGTCTCCAAAAAATTGTCACTGGTCGCCGAAAAACGGTCACAGGTCGCTGGTTGCTGGTTGCCAGAGCTCATCGCTGGAGCCGGCTGCCAGTCCCGGCCATGCTAAACTTGACTATAATCTACCTATTTTAAAAAATATGCTATAATTTATTTATTTTAAAAAAAAATAGATGTTTAGAGAGATGAGTGAGTTGAAAAAAGAGGTTTAAGAGTATTTTTGGATATTTAATAATATTTAAAACTTAAAATATACAATTATATTATAATTTACTATTTTTAAAAAAATATGTTATAATTTACTAATCACTTTACTAATTATGTTATTTCCCTCCTCGTACCCTTTTAATTATAGGAAGTCAATCGTCTTTAATATTTCATTCTTGTTTTTATTAATATGATAATCTCGTTTTAAACGTTTGTGTCGTTTCTTACGGCTTCATCTTATTCTCGTTGAGTTATCGTTTTCCCTAATTATTGTCGTTTCTATTGTTTTACCACGGATCCGCCTTCCTGAGATATGATGAATATTTGGCGCAAAACCTCATGCACATTGATTTTCTAGAATTTGTTTATTCCTTTATTTCATGGAATGAACTTACCTCTTTAAGTGGAAATGTACTCCACTTTGTGTCAGCAGTCTACAATGGAATATAATTTTTGGCATGCAAAAAAATAGAAAATAAAATAAAATAAAACTACATATACCTATGGCGAGGCAAAGGTTCAAATTGAAAACTAGATCTTGAGTTTCTGTTATACTAGGTTCCGTTCATTTCACCAATTTGAGTTTAGAATTCGAGTTTTGCTACAGTAAAAAGCTCTCGAAAAAAATCATATCTAACTTTTTTACTACAATAAAAAGTTCTTACATAAAATCACATCTCAACTCGAAACTAGCCCGTTATTTCTTAAACATATTAAGATTTTTTTATGTTACTTTCTCCCTTTATATGTTAAATTAAGATGGGCAAAATTCTAATACGTTGATGAAAAACTAAGAAGTGAGTTAAGATAGATAAATCTTCTATTCTCTCTCTCTAACAAAAATATCTATCAATAGTGTGCATGTGTCCTAACTACAAAAACATATACAATCCAATACGCAATTATATAGGCAAAAACTTGATGATTGAGATATAGAGTATTAATGGTAGGTATTTTTTAATTACCTTACCAACGCCACAATCAGAACCCAAAATTTTCTTCTAAGGTTTAGGTAAACCAATCTGAATATTAGAGTAAATGCTATACAATTATAAACACTGAACTATAATTATTCATTTTCAACTACCTACATTCCCCTAAAAAAAAAGTGGGATCTGCACATTATTAATGAGAATGAGAAAATAAACACACTATAATATGTATATATATATATAGCAGTTGAAAATTCAGTGGTAAGTTTATATTTAGTATGTTTTGTTTTGTTTTTTGTTTTTTTTTTTGCTGAAAAAAAAAATTAAAGGCATTTGCATGTCTTGTTTAACGATCAAGAGAAACGTCTTAACTACTCCCCCAAATGCAAATTAAAGACATTTGCATGCGTACACCGATAACAGAGAAAAGCAGTTGGACTTGGACCGAACCCTTTTCCAAATAGGGTCAAATTTTGGGGACCAGAGTGACTTGGCAGCGCCCCCAAAGTTCTTGCAGTTTTGACCTCCTTTTTTTTTTTTTTTTTTCAGGGGAGGTTTTTGACATTTTTTTCCTATAATATATATATATATATATATATATATTTTGGGGAAGACTCCTATACCCGACAGATAGTTATTTCTATTTTAAATGTTGAATTAGTTTTTTAATAATTAGATCTACGACTAGACGCCGTTTTATATACATCGCGTGTCTTAAATTTTTTATATAGACACTCACAATTTTTACAGTTAAAAAGTTAATTTAACGGTTAAAATAACAAAATATTTATCATTATGGTAAAATGACCATCTCTACCATAAAATTACTTTTTTTTCCGCTTTGAATTTTAATTGATTGAAATTATGTCCCTGATTTAATGAAGTATTGCAAAGTTTCCTAAAAATCGATAAATCGTGTTAATTTGGAATAGAACACTTATATGCATTAACATGATTGTGCTCCATTCGTTATTTAACGTGACAATATATTTTTGTTTAAATTTTAGAAATCGTTATTGATTTAGAGACACTTTGCAACACTTTATTAAATTTAAACCGCGATAACTGAAAATTGAAAGTTTAGAAAATAGCTTACTAATAGTGGAATGCATGGGACAAATGTGATATGTGTGTGTATAACCATAGATCACTCATCGCAGAATCACACTTGTCAATTCCTTGTAAGTTTCTCTTTAGAACAAAAAAACGAAAAAAAAAAAGAAAAAAAAAAGAGAATTTTTAGCAAAAGGCTCCAAAACCAAACACGACCTAATGCGATACGCATGCTCATTCATGAAACTAGACAAGTTTTATTTTCTTTATGGAGATTCGGTACTCGGTAACCGCTCCAAGATTCTCCTTCCCCCAACATCCTCATTTCATTTGCAACTTTTAAGGAAAATATTAAATTATAAGCTTTTGTTTCTTTAATCAATCTGAAACTTCATGTAATAACTCATGTAAATTTCAGAATTTAGATGTCGTCAATAGTAAATATCAAATCTAATCACAATGGATGATACGTAACGTGAGGAATGTAAATACAGACACTTGTCAAAATTTTAGGTAGGTGACTTGTAAATTAGGTAGGTTTTTTCATAAAGTTAGGAGGACACTTGTCAAGAGATTAAGATAACATCCGTAAAAGAGTGAGTCTGTATTTAGCATTCCTCCACGTAGCATTATTGAGTTACATGTGTCTTGCTTCACGTATTTAAACTATAATTCAAACATATTTGTTATAATATCGTCCATTTCACTCGTTCGAGTTAAGAAAATGATTTAAAAAGTAAATTTATGTGAGAGAAAATACTGTAACAAAAAAAGTTAAATTTAAGTAGTAAAAACTTGAACTATAAATTCAAACTAGCGAAATAAACGGGCCA